>NW_028275122.1:0-45363 GCF_037043125.1 Eumetopias jubatus | reverse complement strand
CGATCCTTCGGAAAGGAGAAGGTAGACGAAGGACCGCTCCTCCACAGCATTGCTTTTTAGAATTAAGTGTAGAGCTCGTTCCTTACACTTCCTCCGATTTCCACACACACACCTCTCTAGGGGACAACTTGTTAGTTGGTGGTCACATTCGACCCACATGTCTCTTCACAATTCAGCGTATGGCACTTTCCTTACGCGTTCACACGAAGTCCTGAAAGCGCTTCTATCTTCCTGAAACAAGATTTGAGTTGAGAGAAGCTTTCGACACAACTCTTTCTCAAACAGTGGTATATGGCACAGGAGTTGTGCCTTCACTGGTAACGTTGGAAAGTTCTTCCATCTTTTTCCCTGCAGGTGGCAGTGGAAAGACTATTTCCCTACCGTTTTGTTCCTTGAGAGGTGAGTGTAAGACCCTTACCTTATATAGCAACACTCATCTCTCCAAAGGCTTCTTTCTTCAAGAACCCAGATGTTAGCACGAAAGCCTGTTGGACATGGACTCGTTTCTCAGAATTCAGTGTGAGGCTACTACTACTGAGGCTAGTCCACGTGCATTTGAAGACCCATCCACCTCCATGACACAGGACTTGATGGAGAGAAACCCTCCGCCCAACGGGTTCCTCCCTGTAGAGGATCGCGCGTTCCATCGCTTTTCGTTCACGCTAGGTTTCCCAAGCTGCTTCCATCCTTACGAAAAGAGGTGGTAGTCGAAGGACGGCAACCCTCGAGATTTGTTCTTAGAGTTTAACAGACGTATGCCATCTTCCTTACGCTTCCGCACATTATCCATGTCCATGCACATCTTTCTTCATGGCCACGACAGTAGGCCAATTCGAAGCGGAGAGCTACGTCGAGCCGATGTCCCTTACGCCTTCACACCCACTACGGAAAACACTTTCCTCTCACCGAAACGATATGATAGTTGAGGGAAGACTTCTTCACAAGTGGTTTCTCAAGCACCGTCACAGGGCCCATTCTAGGTGCCTGCACCATTTCATGCTAAAGTGCTTCTCATCCTTCCGTGTATGTCTTTCTTGACGGATTTCCTTCTCACACGTAAAACCGTGTCCTTTTCCATCTGCTCTCACTCCTACTCTTGAAAACACTTCTCACGGAACAGGATTTGAATGGCGACAGACTATCGACACTAAGGACTTCTGTAGCACAGGCATGGGGCCCATACATTGCGATTTCACACTTCCATGGGAAAGCCTACCATTTTCAGGGAAGATGTTAGTAGACACACGGTTTCTCGGGAGTGGTGTTTCTTCAGACTGAAGAGCACTCCCTTCGTTTAGGATTCAACACGTACGTTTGGTGACTAGGGATTCCGCGGGAACCCAGTTGGAAGCTCGAAGTCGCGTTTGACAGAGACTTGCTTCGCAGAGATTCGTGTATGCCTTTCCTTTGGCGAAGGCGCCTACATTTGAACACCCTTCCATCGTCGTGACACATGGTGTTCGTTGAGAAATGCCCTCCATAAGAATTTGTTCCGCGAGTAAGGTAGATCTCTCTTCCTTCCCCTCCGGATTCTTTCACACTTTGCTTCAAGCCGCTTCGTTCCTTAGCAAAGCAGATGGCAGTCGAAGGAACGCACCGCCACAGCGTTGTTTCTTAGACTTAAGTGTATAGCACGTTCCTTACGCTTCCTCCCATTTCCAGACACACACCTCTCTAGGGGACTACTAGTGTGTTGGTGGTCACATTCGAGCCACATGTTTCTTCACCATTCAGCGTGTGGAATTTTCCCTGTGTTTTCACACAAAGTACTGACAACGCTTCGATCTTCCCGAAACAAGATCTGAGTTGGGAGAAGCTTTCGACACAAGTTCGTTCTCAAGCAGTGTTATATGGCACAGTACTTGTGCCTTCGCTTTTAACGTCGGAACCTTCCTCCATCTTCTTCCCTGGAGATGGTAGTGGAAAGGCGATTTCTCTACCGTTTTGTTCCCTTGAGAGCTGAGTGTCAGACGCTTACACATACATCTCCAACGGCTTCATGCTTCCCGAACCAAGAGGTTAGCCGAAATCGTGTTGGACGTGGCCTTGTTTCTCTGAGTTCAGTGGAAGGCGCTGCTGAGGCGAGCTCACGTACATTTGAAGGCCCTTCCAACGTCACGACACAAGACTTTCGTGGAGAGAAACCCTCCGCACAACGTGTTCCTCGCCGGAGTGTATCGCGCTTTCCGTCTCTTTGCGTTCGCACTAAGTTGTAACAAGGTGCTTCCACCCGTAGGGAAAGAGCTGGTCGTCGACGGACGGCAACCGTCTAGATTTGTTCTTAGAGTTAAACACCCGTAGGCCATCCTCCTTATGCTTCCTCACATCATACATTTCCATACTCATCCTTCTTCATGGAACGACAGTAGACACATTCGGAACGGACGGCTAACTCTAGGGTACGTCCCTCATGCCTTCACACCCACTAGGGAAAACACTTTTATCTTCCTGAAACAATATGATAGCTGAGGGAAGACTTCCTCACAAGCGGTTGGTCAAGCACCGTCACAGGGCACGGCACATTCTTTATGCCTTCACACGTTCCTACCAGAATGCCGCGCATACGTCGGTGTATGGCTTTCCAGGATTTCCTTCTCCCACTTGAAGGCATGACATTTCCCGTCTGCTCTCTTTCATACTCTTGGAAACATTCTTCACGGAACAAGATTTGAATCGGGAGAGACAATCTACACTAACTATTTCTGTGGCACAGGCCTGGGGCACATGCCTTGCGCTGCCACACTTCCACTGGAATAGACACGCATTTTCAGGGAAGATGTTAGAAGAAAACACGGTTTCTCTGTTTCCTCAGACTGAAGTGCACGCCGCCTGTTTCGGATTCAACAAATACCTGTTGTGACTCTGATTTCCCCGTGACGCCAGTCGTAAGCTCGAAGTCGGGTTTGACTCAGACTTGTTTCGCGCAGTTGAGTCTGTGGCTTTCCTCTGGCGAACTCACATACATTTGCAAAACCCAACATGGCCCATGTTGCCCATTGGGAGAAGCCCTCCATAAATGTTGTTCCACGAGGAAGGTATATCAGGCTTTTCCTCCGCTTCCTTTCACACTTGGCGCAAGGCCGCTTCGATCCTTCGGAAAGGAGAAGGTAGACGAAGGACCGCACCGCCACAGCGTTGTTTCTTAGACTTAAGTGTATAGCACGTTCCTTACGCTTCCTCCCATTTCCAGACACACTCCTCTCTAGGGGACTCCTAGTGTGTTGGTGGTCACATTCGAGCCACATGTTTCTTCACCATTCAGCGTGTGGTGTTTTCCTTGTGTTTTCACACAAAGTACTGACAACGCTTCTATCTTCCCGAAACAAGATCTGAGTTGGGAGAAGCTTTCGACACAAGTTCGTTCTCAAGCAGTGGTATATGGCACTGTACTTGTCCCTTCGCTTTCAACGTCGGGACTTTCCTCCATCTTCTTCCCTGTAGATGGTCGTGGAAAGGCGATTTCTCTACCGTTTTGTTCCTTGAGAGCTTAGTGTCAGACACTTACACCTATATCTCCAAAGGCTTCATGCTTCCCGAACCAAGAGGTGAGCACGAAATCGTGTTGGACGTGGCCTTGTTTCTCTGTGTCCAGTGGAAGGCGCTGCTGAGGCGAGCACACGTATATTTGATGGCACTCCAACTTCATGACACAAGACTTTCGTGGAGAGAAACCCTCCCCACAACGTGTTCCTCACCGTAGTGTATCGTACTTTCCGTCTCTTTCCTTTCGCACTACGTTGTAACAAGGTGCTTCCATCCGTAGGGAAAGAGCGGGTCGTCGACGGACGGCAAACCTCTAGATTTGTTCTTAGAGTTAACCATGGGGAGGCAATCCTCCTCATGCTTCCTCACATCATACATATCCATACTCATCCTTCTTCATGGAACGACAGGAGACACATTCGGGACGGACGGCTAACTCTTGGGTACGTCCCTCATGCCTTCACACCCACTACGGAAAACACTTTTATCTTCCTGAAACTGTAGGATAGCTGAGGGAGGACTTCTTCCCAAGCGGTTGGTCAAGCAACGTCCCAGGTGACGGCACATTCTCTATGCCTTCACACGTTCATGCCAGAATGCCGCTCATACGTAGGTGTATGGCTTTCCAGGATATCCTTCTCCCACTTGAAGGCATGACCTTTCCCCTCTGATCTCTCTCATACTCTTGAAAACATTCCTCACGGAACAAGATTTGAATTGGGAGAGACAATCTACACTGACCATTTCTGTGGCACAGGCATGGGGCACATGCCTTGCGCTGCCGCACTTACATTGGAATAGACAAGCATTTTCAGGGAAGATGTTCGTAGAAACACGGTTTCTCTGCACTGATGTTTCCTGAGACTGAAGTGCACGCCGCCTGTTTCGGATTCAACACATACCTGTTGTGACTATGTTTTCCCCGTGACGCCAGTCGTAAGCTCGAAGTCGGGTTTGACACAGACTTGTTTCGCGCAGTTGAGTCTGTGGCTTTCCTTTGGCGAACTCACATACATTTGGAAACCCCTTTTAGCGTCGTGACCCATGGTGTCCATTGAGCGAAGCCCTCCATACAAAGTTGTTCCACGAGGAAGGTATATCAGGCCTTTCCTCTGCTTCCTTTCACACTTGGCGTATGCCCGCCTCGATCCTTCGGAAAGGAGAAGGTAGACGAAGGACCGCTCCTCCACAGCATTGCTTTTTAGAATTAAGTGTAGAGCTCGTTCCTTACACTTCCTCCGATTTCCACACACACACCTCTCTAGGGGACAACTTGTTAGTTGGTGGTCACATTCGACCCACATGTCTCTTCACAATTCAGCGTATGGCACTTTCCTTACGCGTTCACACGAAGTCCTGAAAGCGCTTCTATCTTCCTGAAACAAGATTTGAGTTGAGAGAAGCTTTCGACACAACTCTTTCTCAAACAGTGGTATATGGCACAGGAGTTGTGCCTTCACTGGTAACGTTGGAAAGTTCTTCCATCTTTTTCCCTGCAGGTGGCAGTGGAAAGACTATTTCCCTACCGTTTTGTTCCTTGAGAGGTGAGTGTAAGACCCTTACCTTATATAGCAACACTCATCTCTCCAAAGGCTTCTTTCTTCAAGAACCCAGATGTTAGCACGAAAGCCTGTTGGACATGGACTCGTTTCTCAGAATTCAGTGTGAGGCTACTACTACTGAGGCTAGTCCACGTGCATTTGAAGACCCATCCACCTCCATGACACAGGACTTGATGGAGAGAAACCCTCCGCCCAACGGGTTCCTCCCTGTAGAGGATCGCGCGTTCCATCGCTTTTCGTTCACGCTAGGTTTCCCAAGCTGCTTCCATCCTTACGAAAAGAGGTGGTAGTCGAAGGACGGCAACCCTCGAGATTTGTTCTTAGAGTTTAACAGACGTATGCCATCTTCCTTACGCTTCCGCACATTATCCATGTCCATGCACATCTTTCTTCATGGCCACGACAGTAGGCCAATTCGAAGCGGAGAGCTACGTCGAGCCGATGTCCCTTACGCCTTCACACCCACTACGGAAAACACTTTCCTCTCACCGAAACGATATGATAGTTGAGGGAAGACTTCTTCACAAGTGGTTTCTCAAGCACCGTCACAGGGCCCATTCTAGGTGCCTGCACCATTTCATGCTAAAGTGCTTCTCATCCTTCCGTGTATGTCTTTCTTGACGGATTTCCTTCTCACACGTAAAACCGTGTCCTTTTCCATCTGCTCTCACTCCTACTCTTGAAAACACTTCTCACGGAACAGGATTTGAATGGCGACAGACTATCGACACTAAGGACTTCTGTAGCACAGGCATGGGGCCCATACATTGCGATTTCACACTTCCATGGGAAAAGCCTACCATTTTCAGGGAAGATGTTAGTAGACACACGGTTTCTCGGGAGTGGTGTTTCTTCAGACTGAAGAGCACTCCCTTCGTTTAGGATTCAACACGTACGTTTGGTGACTAGGGATTCCGCGGGAACCCAGTTGGAAGCTCGAAGTCGCGTTTGACAGAGACTTGCTTCGCAGAGATTCGTGTATGCCTTTCCTTTGGCGAAGGCGCCTACATTTGAACACCCTTCCATCGTCGTGACACATGGTGTTCGTTGAGAAATGCCCTCCATAAGAATTTGTTCCGCGAGTAAGGTAGATCTCTCTTCCTTCCCCTCCGGATTCTTTCACACTTTGCTTCAAGCCGCTTCGTTCCTTAGCAAAGCAGATGGCAGTCGAAGGAACGCACCGCCACAGCGTTGTTTCTTAGACTTAAGTGTATAGCACGTTCCTTACGCTTCCTCCCATTTCCAGACACACACCTCTCTAGGGGACTACTAGTGTGTTGGTGGTCACATTCGAGCCACATGTTTCTTCACCATTCAGCGTGTGGAATTTTCCCTGTGTTTTCACACAAAGTACTGACAACGCTTCGATCTTCCCGAAACAAGATCTGAGTTGGGAGAAGCTTTCGACACAAGTTCGTTCTCAAGCAGTGTTATATGGCACAGTACTTGTGCCTTCGCTTTTAACGTCGGAACCTTCCTCCATCTTCTTCCCTGGAGATGGTAGTGGAAAGGCGATTTCTCTACCGTTTTGTTCCTTGAGAGCTGAGTGTCAGACGCTTACACATACATCTCCAACGGCTTCATGCTTCCCGAACCAAGAGGTTAGCCCGAAATCGTGTTGGACGTGGCCTTGTTTCTCTGAGTTCAGTGGAAGGCGCTGCTGAGGCGAGCTCACGTACATTTGAAGGCCCTTCCAACGTCACGACACAAGACTTTCGTGGAGAGAAACCCTCCGCACAACGTGTTCCTCGCCGGAGTGTATCGCGCTTTCCGTCTCTTTGCGTTCGCACTAAGTTGTAACAAGGTGCTTCCACCCGTAGGGAAAGAGCTGGTCGTCGACGGACGGCAACCGTCTAGATTTGTTCTTAGAGTTAAACACCCGTAGGCCATCCTCCTTATGCTTCCTCACATCATACATTTCCATACTCATCCTTCTTCATGGAACGACAGTAGACACATTCGGAACGGACGGCTAACTCTAGGGTACGTCCCTCATGCCTTCACACCCACTAGGGAAAACACTTTTATCTTCCTGAAACAATATGATAGCTGAGGGAAGACTTCCTCACAAGCGGTTGGTCAAGCACCGTCACAGGGCACGGCACATTCTTTATGCCTTCACACGTTCCTACCAGAATGCCGCGCATACGTCGGTGTATGGCTTTCCAGGATTTCCTTCTCCCACTTGAAGGCATGACATTTCCCGTCTGCTCTCTTTCATACTCTTGGAAACATTCTTCACGGAACAAGATTTGAATCGGGAGAGACAATCTACACTAACTATTTCTGTGGCACAGGCCTGGGGCACATGCCTTGCGCTGCCACACTTCCACTGGAATAGACACGCATTTTCAGGGAAGATGTTAGAAGAAACACGGTTTCTCTGTTTCCTCAGACTGAAGTGCACGCCGCCTGTTTCGGATTCAACAAATACCTGTTGTGACTCTGATTTCCCCGTGACGCCAGTCGTAAGCTCGAAGTCGGGTTTGACTCAGACTTGTTTCGCGCAGTTGAGTCTGTGGCTTTCCTCTGGCGAACTCACATACATTTGCAAAACCCAACATGGCCCATGTTGCCCATTGGGAGAAGCCCTCCATAAATGTTGTTCCACGAGGAAGGTATATCAGGCTTTTCCTCCGCTTCCTTTCACACTTGGCGCAAGGCCGCTTCGATCCTTCGGAAAGGAGAAGGTAGACGAAGGACCGCACCGCCACAGCGTTGTTTCTTAGACTTAAGTGTATAGCACGTTCCTTACGCTTCCTCCCATTTCCAGACACACTCCTCTCTAGGGGACTCCTAGTGTGTTGGTGGTCACATTCGAGCCACATGTTTCTTCACCATTCAGCGTGTGGTGTTTTCCTTGTGTTTTCACACAAAGTACTGACAACGCTTCTATCTTCCCGAAACAAGATCTGAGTTGGGAGAAGCTTTCGACACAAGTTCGTTCTCAAGCAGTGGTATATGGCACTGTACTTGTCCCTTCGCTTTCAACGTCGGGACTTTCCTCCATCTTCTTCCCTGTAGATGGTCGTGGAAAGGCGATTTCTCTACCGTTTTGTTCCTTGAGAGCTTAGTGTCAGACACTTACACCTATATCTCCAAAGGCTTCATGCTTCCCGAACCAAGAGGTGAGCACGAAATCGTGTTGGACGTGGCCTTGTTTCTCTGTGTCCAGTGGAAGGCGCTGCTGAGGCGAGCACACGTATATTTGATGGCACTCCAACTTCATGACACAAGACTTTCGTGGAGAGAAACCCTCCCCACAACGTGTTCCTCACCGTAGTGTATCGTACTTTCCGTCTCTTTCCTTTCGCACTACGTTGTAACAAGGTGCTTCCATCCGTAGGGAAAGAGCGGGTCGTCGACGGACGGCAAACCTCTAGATTTGTTCTTAGAGTTAACCATGGGGAGGCAATCCTCCTCATGCTTCCTCACATCATACATATCCATACTCATCCTTCTTCATGGAACGACAGGAGACACATTCGGGACGGACGGCTAACTCTTGGGTACGTCCCTCATGCCTTCACACCCACTACGGAAAACACTTTTATCTTCCTGAAACTGTAGGATAGCTGAGGGAGGACTTCTTCCCAAGCGGTTGGTCAAGCAACGTCCCAGGTGACGGCACATTCTCTATGCCTTCACACGTTCATGCCAGAATGCCGCTCATACGTAGGTGTATGGCTTTCCAGGATATCCTTCTCCCACTTGAAGGCATGACCTTTCCCCTCTGATCTCTCTCATACTCTTGAAAACATTCCTCACGGAACAAGATTTGAATTGGGAGAGACAATCTACACTGACCATTTCTGTGGCACAGGCATGGGGCACATGCCTTGCGCTGCCGCACTTACATTGGAATAGACAAGCATTTTCAGGGAAGATGTTCGTAGAAACACGGTTTCTCTGCACTGATGTTTCCTGAGACTGAAGTGCACGCCGCCTGTTTCGGATTCAACACATACCTGTTGTGACTATGTTTTCCCCGTGACGCCAGTCGTAAGCTCGAAGTCGGGTTTGACACAGACTTGTTTCGCGCAGTTGAGTCTGTGGCTTTCCTTTGGCGAACTCACATACATTTGGAAACCCCTTTTAGCGTCGTGACCCATGGTGTCCATTGAGCGAAGCCCTCCATACAAAGTTGTTCCACGAGGAAGGTATATCAGGCCTTTCCTCTGCTTCCTTTCACACTTGGCGTATGCCCGCCTCGATCCTTCGGAAAGGAGAAGGTAGACGAAGGACCGCTCCTCCACAGCATTGCTTTTTAGAATTAAGTGTAGAGCTCGTTCCTTACACTTCCTCCGATTTCCACACACACACCTCTCTAGGGGACAACTTGTTAGTTGGTGGTCACATTCGACCCACATGTCTCTTCACAATTCAGCGTATGGCACTTTCCTTACGCGTTCACACGAAGTCCTGAAAGCGCTTCTATCTTCCTGAAACAAGATTTGAGTTGAGAGAAGCTTTCGACACAACTCTTTCTCAAACAGTGGTATATGGCACAGGAGTTGTGCCTTCACTGGTAACGTTGGAAAGTTCTTCCATCTTTTTCCCTGCAGGTGGCAGTGGAAAGACTATTTCCCTACCGTTTTGTTCCTTGAGAGGTGAGTGTAAGACCCTTACCTTATATAGCAACACTCATCTCTCCAAAGGCTTCTTTCTTCAAGAACCCAGATGTTAGCACGAAAGCCTGTTGGACATGGACTCGTTTCTCAGAATTCAGTGTGAGGCTACTACTACTGAGGCTAGTCCACGTGCATTTGAAGACCCATCCACCTCCATGACACAGGACTTGATGGAGAGAAACCCTCCGCCCAACGGGTTCCTCCCTGTAGAGGATCGCGCGTTCCATCGCTTTTCGTTCACGCTAGGTTTCCCAAGCTGCTTCCATCCTTACGAAAAGAGGTGGTAGTCGAAGGACGGCAACCCTCGAGATTTGTTCTTAGAGTTTAACAGACGTATGCCATCTTCCTTACGCTTCCGCACATTATCCATGTCCATGCACATCTTTCTTCATGGCCACGACAGTAGGCCAATTCGAAGCGGAGAGCTACGTCGAGCCGATGTCCCTTACGCCTTCACACCCACTACGGAAAACACTTTCCTCTCACCGAAACGATATGATAGTTGAGGGAAGACTTCTTCACAAGTGGTTTCTCAAGCACCGTCACAGGGCCCATTCTAGGTGCCTGCACCATTTCATGCTAAAGTGCTTCTCATCCTTCCGTGTATGTCTTTCTTGACGGATTTCCTTCTCACACGTAAAACCGTGTCCTTTTCCATCTGCTCTCACTCCTACTCTTGAAAACACTTCTCACGGAACAGGATTTGAATGGCGACAGACTATCGACACTAAGGACTTCTGTAGCACAGGCATGGGGCCCATACATTGCGATTTCACACTTCCATGGGAAAAGCCTACCATTTTCAGGGAAGATGTTAGTAGACACACGGTTTCTCGGGAGTGGTGTTTCTTCAGACTGAAGAGCACTCCCTTCGTTTAGGATTCAACACGTACGTTTGGTGACTAGGGATTCCGCGGGAACCCAGTTGGAAGCTCGAAGTCGCGTTTGACAGAGACTTGCTTCGCAGAGATTCGTGTATGCCTTTCCTTTGGCGAAGGCGCCTACATTTGAACACCCTTCCATCGTCGTGACACATGGTGTTCGTTGAGAAATGCCCTCCATAAGAATTTGTTCCGCGAGTAAGGTAGATCTCTCTTCCTTCCCCTCCGGATTCTTTCACACTTTGCTTCAAGCCGCTTCGTTCCTTAGCAAAGCAGATGGCAGTCGAAGGAACGCACCGCCACAGCGTTGTTTCTTAGACTTAAGTGTATAGCACGTTCCTTACGCTTCCTCCCATTTCCAGACACACACCTCTCTAGGGGACTACTAGTGTGTTGGTGGTCACATTCGAGCCACATGTTTCTTCACCATTCAGCGTGTGGAATTTTCCCTGTGTTTTCACACAAAGTACTGACAACGCTTCGATCTTCCCGAAACAAGATCTGAGTTGGGAGAAGCTTTCGACACAAGTTCGTTCTCAAGCAGTGTTATATGGCACAGTACTTGTGCCTTCGCTTTTAACGTCGGAACCTTCCTCCATCTTCTTCCCTGGAGATGGTAGTGGAAAGGCGATTTCTCTACCGTTTTGTTCCTTGAGAGCTGAGTGTCAGACGCTTACACATACATCTCCAACGGCTTCATGCTTCCCGAACCAAGAGGTTAGCCCGAAATCGTGTTGGACGTGGCCTTGTTTCTCTGAGTTCAGTGGAAGGCGC
This sequence comes from Eumetopias jubatus, assembly GCF_037043125.1. Taxonomy (NCBI): domain Eukaryota; kingdom Metazoa; phylum Chordata; class Mammalia; order Carnivora; family Otariidae; genus Eumetopias; species Eumetopias jubatus. The sequence continues at coordinate 34,032 of NW_028275122.1, read as the reverse complement.
TGCTGAGGCGAGCTCACGTACATTTGAAGGCCCTTCCAACGTCACGACACAAGACTTTCGTGGAGAGAAACCCTCCGCACAACGTGTTCCTCGCCGGAGTGTATCGCGCTTTCCGTCTCTTTGCGTTCGCACTAAGTTGTAACAAGGTGCTTCCACCCGTAGGGAAAGAGCTGGTCGTCGACGGACGGCAACCGTCTAGATTTGTTCTTAGAGTTAAACACCCGTAGGCCATCCTCCTTATGCTTCCTCACATCATACATTTCCATACTCATCCTTCTTCATGGAACGACAGTAGACACATTCGGAACGGACGGCTAACTCTAGGGTACGTCCCTCATGCCTTCACACCCACTAGGGAAAACACTTTTATCTTCCTGAAACAATATGATAGCTGAGGGAAGACTTCCTCACAAGCGGTTGGTCAAGCACCGTCACAGGGCACGGCACATTCTTTATGCCTTCACACGTTCCTACCAGAATGCCGCGCATACGTCGGTGTATGGCTTTCCAGGATTTCCTTCTCCCACTTGAAGGCATGACATTTCCCGTCTGCTCTCTTTCATACTCTTGGAAACATTCTTCACGGAACAAGATTTGAATCGGGAGAGACAATCTACACTAACTATTTCTGTGGCACAGGCCTGGGGCACATGCCTTGCGCTGCCACACTTCCACTGGAATAGACACGCATTTTCAGGGAAGATGTTAGAAGAAACACGGTTTCTCTGTTTCCTCAGACTGAAGTGCACGCCGCCTGTTTCGGATTCAACAAATACCTGTTGTGACTCTGATTTCCCCGTGACGCCAGTCGTAAGCTCGAAGTCGGGTTTGACTCAGACTTGTTTCGCGCAGTTGAGTCTGTGGCTTTCCTCTGGCGAACTCACATACATTTGCAAAACCCAACATGGCCCATGTTGCCCATTGGGAGAAGCCCTCCATAAATGTTGTTCCACGAGGAAGGTATATCAGGCTTTTCCTCCGCTTCCTTTCACACTTGGCGCAAGGCCGCTTCGATCCTTCGGAAAGGAGAAGGTAGACGAAGGACCGCACCGCCACAGCGTTGTTTCTTAGACTTAAGTGTATAGCACGTTCCTTACGCTTCCTCCCATTTCCAGACACACTCCTCTCTAGGGGACTCCTAGTGTGTTGGTGGTCACATTCGAGCCACATGTTTCTTCACCATTCAGCGTGTGGTGTTTTCCTTGTGTTTTCACACAAAGTACTGACAACGCTTCTATCTTCCCGAAACAAGATCTGAGTTGGGAGAAGCTTTCGACACAAGTTCGTTCTCAAGCAGTGGTATATGGCACTGTACTTGTCCCTTCGCTTTCAACGTCGGGACTTTCCTCCATCTTCTTCCCTGTAGATGGTCGTGGAAAGGCGATTTCTCTACCGTTTTGTTCCTTGAGAGCTTAGTGTCAGACACTTACACCTATATCTCCAAAGGCTTCATGCTTCCCGAACCAAGAGGTGAGCACGAAATCGTGTTGGACGTGGCCTTGTTTCTCTGTGTCCAGTGGAAGGCGCTGCTGAGGCGAGCACACGTATATTTGATGGCACTCCAACTTCATGACACAAGACTTTCGTGGAGAGAAACCCTCCCCACAACGTGTTCCTCACCGTAGTGTATCGTACTTTCCGTCTCTTTCCTTTCGCACTACGTTGTAACAAGGTGCTTCCATCCGTAGGGAAAGAGCGGGTCGTCGACGGACGGCAAACCTCTAGATTTGTTCTTAGAGTTAACCATGGGGAGGCAATCCTCCTCATGCTTCCTCACATCATACATATCCATACTCATCCTTCTTCATGGAACGACAGGAGACACATTCGGGACGGACGGCTAACTCTTGGGTACGTCCCTCATGCCTTCACACCCACTACGGAAAACACTTTTATCTTCCTGAAACTGTAGGATAGCTGAGGGAGGACTTCTTCCCAAGCGGTTGGTCAAGCAACGTCCCAGGTGACGGCACATTCTCTATGCCTTCACACGTTCATGCCAGAATGCCGCTCATACGTAGGTGTATGGCTTTCCAGGATATCCTTCTCCCACTTGAAGGCATGACCTTTCCCCTCTGATCTCTCTCATACTCTTGAAAACATTCCTCACGGAACAAGATTTGAATTGGGAGAGACAATCTACACTGACCATTTCTGTGGCACAGGCATGGGGCACATGCCTTGCGCTGCCGCACTTACATTGGAATAGACAAGCATTTTCAGGGAAGATGTTCGTAGAAACACGGTTTCTCTGCACTGATGTTTCCTGAGACTGAAGTGCACGCCGCCTGTTTCGGATTCAACACATACCTGTTGTGACTATGTTTTCCCCGTGACGCCAGTCGTAAGCTCGAAGTCGGGTTTGACACAGACTTGTTTCGCGCAGTTGAGTCTGTGGCTTTCCTCTGGCGAACTCACATACATTTGCAAAACCCAACATGGCCCATGTTGCCCATTGGGAGAAGCCCTCCATAAATGTTGTTCCACGAGGAAGGTATATCAGGCTTTTCCTCCGCTTCCTTTCACACTTGGCGCAAGGCCGCTTCGATCCTTCGGAAAGGAGAAGGTAGACGAAGGACCGCACCGCCACAGCGTTGTTTCTTAGACTTAAGTGTATAGCACGTTCCTTACGCTTCCTCCCATTTCCAGACACACTCCTCTCTAGGGGACTCCTAGTGTGTTGGTGGTCACATTCGAGCCACATGTTTCTTCACCATTCAGCGTGTGGTGTTTTCCTTGTGTTTTCACACAAAGTACTGACAACGCTTCTATCTTCCCGAAACAAGATCTGAGTTGGGAGAAGCTTTCGACACAAGTTCGTTCTCAAGCAGTGGTATATGGCACTGTACTTGTCCCTTCGCTTTCAACGTCGGGACTTTCCTCCATCTTCTTCCCTGTAGATGGTCGTGGAAAGGCGATTTCTCTACCGTTTTGTTCCTTGAGAGCTTAGTGTCAGACACTTACACCTATATCTCCAAAGGCTTCATGCTTCCCGAACCAAGAGGTGAGCACGAAATCGTGTTGGACGTGGCCTTGTTTCTCTGTGTCCAGTGGAAGGCGCTGCTGAGGCGAGCACACGTATATTTGATGGCACTCCAACTTCATGACACAAGACTTTCGTGGAGAGAAACCCTCCCCACAACGTGTTCCTCACCGTAGTGTATCGTACTTTCCGTCTCTTTCCTTTCGCACTACGTTGTAACAAGGTGCTTCCATCCGTAGGGAAAGAGCGGGTCGTCGACGGACGGCAAACCTCTAGATTTGTTCTTAGAGTTAACCATGGGGAGGCAATCCTCCTCATGCTTCCTCACATCATACATATCCATACTCATCCTTCTTCATGGAACGACAGGAGACACATTCGGGACGGACGGCTAACTCTTGGGTACGTCCCTCATGCCTTCACACCCACTACGGAAAACACTTTTATCTTCCTGAAACTGTAGGATAGCTGAGGGAGGACTTCTTCCCAAGCGGTTGGTCAAGCAACGTCCCAGGTGACGGCACATTCTCTATGCCTTCACACGTTCATGCCAGAATGCCGCTCATACGTAGGTGTATGGCTTTCCAGGATATCCTTCTCCCACTTGAAGGCATGACCTTTCCCCTCTGATCTCTCTCATACTCTTGAAAACATTCCTCACGGAACAAGATTTGAATTGGGAGAGACAATCTACACTGACCATTTCTGTGGCACAGGCATGGGGCACATGCCTTGCGCTGCCGCACTTACATTGGAATAGACAAGCATTTTCAGGGAAGATGTTCGTAGAAACACGGTTTCTCTGCACTGATGTTTCCTGAGACTGAAGTGCACGCCGCCTGTTTCGGATTCAACACATACCTGTTGTGACTATGTTTTCCCCGTGACGCCAGTCGTAAGCTCGAAGTCGGGTTTGACACAGACTTGTTTCGCGCAGTTGAGTCTGTGGCTTTCCTTTGGCGAACTCACATACATTTGGAAACCCCTTTTAGCGTCGTGACCCATGGTGTCCATTGAGCGAAGCCCTCCATACAAAGTTGTTCCACGAGGAAGGTATATCAGGCCTTTCCTCTGCTTCCTTTCACACTTGGCGTATGCCCGCCTCGATCCTTCGGAAAGGAGAAGGTAGACGAAGGACCGCTCCTCCACAGCATTGCTTTTTAGAATTAAGTGTAGAGCTCGTTCCTTACACTTCCTCCGATTTCCACACACACACCTCTCTAGGGGACAACTTGTTAGTTGGTGGTCACATTCGACCCACATGTCTCTTCACAATTCAGCGTATGGCACTTTCCTTACGCGTTCACACGAAGTCCTGAAAGCGCTTCTATCTTCCTGAAACAAGATTTGAGTTGAGAGAAGCTTTCGACACAACTCTTTCTCAAACAGTGGTATATGGCACAGGAGTTGTGCCTTCACTGGTAACGTTGGAAAGTTCTTCCATCTTTTTCCCTGCAGGTGGCAGTGGAAAGACTATTTCCCTACCGTTTTGTTCCTTGAGAGGTGAGTGTAAGACCCTTACCTTATATAGCAACACTCATCTCTCCAAAGGCTTCTTTCTTCAAGAACCCAGATGTTAGCACGAAAGCCTGTTGGACATGGACTCGTTTCTCAGAATTCAGTGTGAGGCTACTACTACTGAGGCTAGTCCACGTGCATTTGAAGACCCATCCACCTCCATGACACAGGACTTGATGGAGAGAAACCCTCCGCCCAACGGGTTCCTCCCTGTAGAGGATCGCGCGTTCCATCGCTTTTCGTTCACGCTAGGTTTCCCAAGCTGCTTCCATCCTTACGAAAAGAGGTGGTAGTCGAAGGACGGCAACCCTCGAGATTTGTTCTTAGAGTTTAACCGACGTATGCCATCTTCCTTACGCTTCCGCACATTATCCATGTCCATGCACATCTTTCTTCATGGCCACGACAGTAGGCCAATTCGAAGCGGAGAGCTACGTCGAGCCGATGTCCCTTACGCCTTCACACCCACTACGGAAAACACTTTCCTCTCACCGAAACGATATGATAGTTGAGGGAAGACTTCTTCACAAGTGGTTTCTCAAGCACCGTCACAGGGCCCATTCTAGGTGCCTGCACCATTTCATGCTAAAGTGCTTCTCATCCTTCCGTGTATGTCTTTCTTGACGGATTTCCTTCTCACACGTAAAACCGTGTCCTTTTCCATCTGCTCTCACTCCTACTCTTGAAAACACTTCTCACGGAACAGGATTTGAATGGCGACAGACTATCGACACTAAGGACTTCTGTAGCACAGGCATGGGGCCCATACATTGCGATTTCACACTTCCATGGGAAAAGCCTACCATTTTCAGGGAAGATGTTAGTAGACACACGGTTTCTCGGGAGTGGTGTTTCTTCAGACTGAAGAGCACTCCCTTCGTTTAGGATTCAACACGTACGTTTGGTGACTAGGGATTCCGCGGGAACCCAGTTGGAAGCTCGAAGTCGCGTTTGACAGAGACTTGCTTCGCAGAGATTCGTGTATGCCTTTCCTTTGGCGAAGGCGCCTACATTTGAACACCCTTCCATCGTCGTGACACATGGTGTTCGTTGAGAAATGCCCTCCATAAGAATTTGTTCCGCGAGTAAGGTAGATCTCTCTTCCTTCCCCTCCGGATTCTTTCACACTTTGCTTCAAGCCGCTTCGTTCCTTAGCAAAGCAGATGGCAGTCGAAGGAACGCACCGCCACAGCGTTGTTTCTTAGACTTAAGTGTATAGCACGTTCCTTACGCTTCCTCCCATTTCCAGACACACACCTCTCTAGGGGACTACTAGTGTGTTGGTGGTCACATTCGAGCCACATGTTTCTTCACCATTCAGCGTGTGGAATTTTCCTTGTGTTTTCACACAAAGTACTGACAACGCTTCGATCTTCCCGAAACAAGATCTGAGTTGGGAGAAGCTTTCGACACAAGTTCGTTCTCAAGCAGTGTTATATGGCACAGTACTTGTGCCTTCGCTTTTAACGTCGGAACCTTCCTCCATCTTCTTCCCTGGAGATGGTAGTGGAAAGGCGATTTCTCTACCGTTTTGTTCCTTGAGAGCTGAGTGTCAGACGCTTACACATACATCTCCAACGGCTTCATGCTTCCCGAACCAAGAGGTTAGCCCGAAATCGTGTTGGACGTGGCCTTGTTTCTCTGAGTTCAGTGGAAGGCGCTGCTGAGGCGAGCTCACGTACATTTGAAGGCCCTTCCAACGTCACGACACAAGACTTTCGTGGAGAGAAACCCTCCGCACAACGTGTTCCTCGCCGGAGTGTATCGCGCTTTCCGTCTCTTTGCGTTCGCACTAAGTTGTAACAAGGTGCTTCCACCCGTAGGGAAAGAGCTGGTCGTCGACGGACGGCAACCGTCTAGATTTGTTCTTAGAGTTAAACACCCGTAGGCCATCCTCCTTATGCTTCCTCACATCATACATTTCCATACTCATCCTTCTTCATGGAACGACAGTAGACACATTCGGAACGGACGGCTAACTCTAGGGTACGTCCCTCATGCCTTCACACCCACTAGGGAAAACACTTTTATCTTCCTGAAACAATATGATAGCTGAGGGAAGACTTCCTCACAAGCGGTTGGTCAAGCACCGTCACAGGGCACGGCACATTCTTTATGCCTTCACACGTTCCTACCAGAATGCCGCGCATACGTCGGTGTATGGCTTTCCAGGATTTCCTTCTCCCACTTGAAGGCATGACATTTCCCGTCTGCTCTCTTTCATACTCTTGGAAACATTCTTCACGGAACAAGATTTGAATCGGGAGAGACAATCTACACTAACTATTTCTGTGGCACAGGCCTGGGGCACATGCCTTGCGCTGCCACACTTCCACTGGAATAGACACGCATTTTCAGGGAAGATGTTAGAAGAAACACGGTTTCTCTGTTTCCTCAGACTGAAGTGCACGCCGCCTGTTTCGGATTCAACAAATACCTGTTGTGACTCTGATTTCCCCGTGACGCCAGTCGTAAGCTCGAAGTCGGGTTTGACTCAGACTTGTTTCGCGCAGTTGAGTCTGTGGCTTTCCTCTGGCGAACTCACATACATTTGCAAAACCCAACATGGCCCATGTTGCCCATTGGGAGAAGCCCTCCATAAATGTTGTTCCACGAGGAAGGTATATCAGGCTTTTCCTCCGCTTCCTTTCACACTTGGCGCAAGGCCGCTTCGATCCTTCGGAAAGGAGAAGGTAGACGAAGGACCGCACCGCCACAGCGTTGTTTCTTAGACTTAAGTGTATAGCACGTTCCTTACGCTTCCTCCCATTTCCAGACACACTCCTCTCTAGGGGACTCCTAGTGTGTTGGTGGTCACATTCGAGCCACATGTTTCTTCACCATTCAGCGTGTGGTGTTTTCCTTGTGTTTTCACACAAAGTACTGACAACGCTTCTATCTTCCCGAAACAAGATCTGAGTTGGGAGAAGCTTTCGACACAAGTTCGTTCTCAAGCAGTGGTATATGGCACTGTACTTGTCCCTTCGCTTTCAACGTCGGGACTTTCCTCCATCTTCTTCCCTGTAGATGGTCGTGGAAAGGCGATTTCTCTACCGTTTTGTTCCTTGAGAGCTTAGTGTCAGACACTTACACCTATATCTCCAAAGGCTTCATGCTTCCCGAACCAAGAGGTGAGCACGAAATCGTGTTGGACGTGGCCTTGTTTCTCTGTGTCCAGTGGAAGGCGCTGCTGAGGCGAGCACACGTATATTTGATGGCACTCCAACTTCATGACACAAGACTTTCGTGGAGAGAAACCCTCCCCACAACGTGTTCCTCACCGTAGTGTATCGTACTTTCCGTCTCTTTCCTTTCGCACTACGTTGTAACAAGGTGCTTCCATCCGTAGGGAAAGAGCGGGTCGTCGACGGACGGCAAACCTCTAGATTTGTTCTTAGAGTTAACCATGGGGAGGCAATCCTCCTCATGCTTCCTCACATCATACATATCCATACTCATCCTTCTTCATGGAACGACAGGAGACACATTCGGGACGGACGGCTAACTCTTGGGTACGTCCCTCATGCCTTCACACCCACTACGGAAAACACTTTTATCTTCCTGAAACTATAGGATAGCTGAGGGAGGACTTCTTCCCAAGCGGTTGGTCAAGCAACGTCCCAGGTGACGGCACATTCTCTATGCCTTCACACGTTCATGCCAGAATGCCGCTCATACGTAGGTGTATGGCTTTCCAGGATATCCTTCTCCCACTTGAAGGCATGACCTTTCCCCTCTGATCTCTCTCATACTCTTGAAAACATTCCTCACGGAACAAGATTTGAATTGGGAGAGACAATCTACACTGACCATTTCTGTGGCACAGGCATGGGGCACATGCCTTGCGCTGCCGCACTTACATTGGAATAGACAAGCATTTTCAGGGAAGATGTTCGTAGAAACACGGTTTCTCTGCACTGATGTTTCCTGAGACTGAAGTGCACGCCGCCTGTTTCGGATTCAACACATACCTGTTGTGACTATGTTTTCCCCGTGACGCCAGTCGTAAGCTCGAAGTCGGGTTTGACACAGACTTGTTTCGCGCAGTTGAGTCTGTGGCTTTCCTTTGGCGAACTCACATACATTTGGAAACCCCTTTTAGCGTCGTGACCCATGGTGTCCATTGAGCGAAGCCCTCCATACAAAGTTGTTCCACGAGGAAGGTATATCAGGCCTTTCCTCTGCTTCCTTTCACACTTGGCGTATGCCCGCCTCGATCCTTCGGAAAGGAGAAGGTAGACGAAGGACCGCTCCTCCACAGCATTGCTTTTTAGAATTAAGTGTAGAGCTCGTTCCTTACACTTCCTCCGATTTCCACACACACACCTCTCTAGGGGACAACTTGTTAGTTGGTGGTCACATTCGACCCACATGTCTCTTCACAATTCAGCGTATGGCACTTTCCTTACGCGTTCACACGAAGTCCTGAAAGCGCTTCTATCTTCCTGAAACAAGATTTGAGTTGAGAGAAGCTTTCGACACAACTCTTTCTCAAACAGTGGTATATGGCACAGGAGTTGTGCCTTCACTGGTAACGTTGGAAAGTTCTTCCATCTTTTTCCCTGCAGGTGGCAGTGGAAAGACTATTTCCCTACCGTTTTGTTCCTTGAGAGGTGAGTGTAAGACCCTTACCTTATATAGCAACACTCATCTCTCCAAAGGCTTCTTTCTTCAAGAACCCAGATGTTAGCACGAAAGCCTGTTGGACATGGACTCGTTTCTCAGAATTCAGTGTGAGGCTACTACTACTGAGGCTAGTCCACGTGCATTTGAAGACCCATCCACCTCCATGACACAGGACTTGATGGAGAGAAACCCTCCGCCCAACGGGTTCCTCCCTGTAGAGGATCGCGCGTTCCATCGCTTTTCGTTCACGCTAGGTTTCCCAAGCTGCTTCCATCCTTACGAAAAGAGGTGGTAGTCGAAGGACGGCAACCCTCGAGATTTGTTCTTAGAGTTTAACCGACGTATGCCATCTTCCTTACGCTTCCGCACATTATCCATGTCCATGCACATCTTTCTTCATGGCCACGACAGTAGGCCAATTCGAAGCGGAGAGCTACGTCGAGCCGATGTCCCTTACGCCTTCACACCCACTACGGAAAACACTTTCCTCTCACCGAAACGATATGATAGTTGAGGGAAGACTTCTTCACAAGTGGTTTCTCAAGCACCGTCACAGGGCCCATTCTAGGTGCCTGCACCATTTCATGCTAAAGTGCTTCTCATCCTTCCGTGTATGTCTTTCTTGACGGATTTCCTTCTCACACGTAAAACCGTGTCCTTTTCCATCTGCTCTCACTCCTACTCTTGAAAACACTTCTCACGGAACAGGATTTGAATGGCGACAGACTATCGACACTAAGGACTTCTGTAGCACAGGCATGGGGCCCATACATTGCGATTTCACACTTCCATGGGAAAAGCCTACCATTTTCAGGGAAGATGTTAGTAGACACACGGTTTCTCGGGAGTGGTGTTTCTTCAGACTGAAGAGCACTCCCTTCGTTTAGGATTCAACACGTACGTTTGGTGACTAGGGATTCCGCGGGAACCCAGTTGGAAGCTCGAAGTCGCGTTTGACAGAGACTTGCTTCGCAGAGATTCGTGTATGCCTTTCCTTTGGCGAAGGCGCCTACATTTGAACACCCTTCCATCGTCGTGACACATGGTGTTCGTTGAGAAATGCCCTCCATAAGAATTTGTTCCGCGAGTAAGGTAGATCTCTCTTCCTTCCCCTCCGGATTCTTTCACACTTTGCTTCAAGCCGCTTCGTTCCTTAGCAAAGCAGATGGCAGTCGAAGGAACGCACCGCCACAGCGTTGTTTCTTAGACTTAAGTGTATAGCACGTTCCTTACGCTTCCTCCCATTTCCAGACACACACCTCTCTAGGGGACTACTAGTGTGTTGGTGGTCACATTCGAGCCACATGTTTCTTCACCATTCAGCGTGTGGAATTTTCCCTGTGTTTTCACACAAAGTACTGACAACGCTTCGATCTTCCCGAAACAAGATCTGAGTTGGGAGAAGCTTTCGACACAAGTTCGTTCTCAAGCAGTGTTATATGGCACAGTACTTGTGCCTTCGCTTTTAACGTCGGAACCTTCCTCCATCTTCTTCCCTGGAGATGGTAGTGGAAAGGCGATTTCTCTACCGTTTTGTTCCTTGAGAGCTGAGTGTCAGACGCTTACACATACATCTCCAACGGCTTCATGCTTCCCGAACCAAGAGGTTAGCCCGAAATCGTGTTGGACGTGGCCTTGTTTCTCTGAGTTCAGTGGAAGGCGCTGCTGAGGCGAGCTCACGTACATTTGAAGGCCCTTCCAACGTCACGACACAAGACTTTCGTGGAGAGAAACCCTCCGCACAACGTGTTCCTCGCCGGAGTGTATCGCGCTTTCCGTCTCTTTGCGTTCGCACTAAGTTGTAACAAGGTGCTTCCACCCGTAGGGAAAGAGCTGGTCGTCGACGGACGGCAACCGTCTAGATTTGTTCTTAGAGTTAAACACCCGTAGGCCATCCTCCTTATGCTTCCTCACATCATACATTTCCATACTCATCCTTCTTCATGGAACGACAGTAGACACATTCGGAACGGACGGCTAACTCTAGGGTACGTCCCTCATGCCTTCACACCCACTAGGGAAAACACTTTTATCTTCCTGAAACAATATGATAGCTGAGGGAAGACTTCCTCACAAGCGGTTGGTCAAGCACCGTCACAGGGCACGGCACATTCTTTATGCCTTCACACGTTCCTACCAGAATGCCGCGCATACGTCGGTGTATGGCTTTCCAGGATTTCCTTCTCCCACTTGAAGGCATGACATTTCCCGTCTGCTCTCTTTCATACTCTTGGAAACATTCTTCACGGAACAAGATTTGAATCGGGAGAGACAATCTACACTAACTATTTCTGTGGCACAGGCCTGGGGCACATGCCTTGCGCTGCCACACTTCCACTGGAATAGACACGCATTTTCAGGGAAGATGTTAGAAGAAACACGGTTTCTCTGTTTCCTCAGACTGAAGTGCACGCCGCCTGTTTCGGATTCAACAAATACCTGTTGTGACTCTGATTTCCCCGTGACGCCAGTCGTAAGCTCGAAGTCGGGTTTGACTCAGACTTGTTTCGCGCAGTTGAGTCTGTGGCTTTCCTCTGGCGAACTCACATACATTTGCAAAACCCAACATGGCCCATGTTGCCCATTGGGAGAAGCCCTCCATAAATGTTGTTCCACGAGGAAGGTATATCAGGCTTTTCCTCCGCTTCCTTTCACACTTGGCGCAAGGCCGCTTCGATCCTTCGGAAAGGAGAAGGTAGACGAAGGACCGCACCGCCACAGCGTTGTTTCTTAGACTTAAGTGTATAGCACGTTCCTTACGCTTCCTCCCATTTCCAGACACACTCCTCTCTAGGGGACTCCTAGTGTGTTGGTGGTCACATTCGAGCCACATGTTTCTTCACCATTCAGCGTGTGGTGTTTTCCTTGTGTTTTCACACAAAGTACTGACAACGCTTCTATCTTCCCGAAACAAGATCTGAGTTGGGAGAAGCTTTCGACACAAGTTCGTTCTCAAGCAGTGGTATATGGCACTGTACTTGTCCCTTCGCTTTCAACGTCGGGACTTTCCTCCATCTTCTTCCCTGTAGATGGTCGTGGAAAGGCGATTTCTCTACCGTTTTGTTCCTTGAGAGCTTAGTGTCAGACACTTACACCTATATCTCCAAAGGCTTCATGCTTCCCGAACCAAGAGGTGAGCACGAAATCGTGTTGGACGTGGCCTTGTTTCTCTGTGTCCAGTGGAAGGCGCTGCTGAGGCGAGCACACGTATATTTGATGGCACTCCAACTTCATGACACAAGACTTTCGTGGAGAGAAACCCTCCCCACAACGTGTTCCTCACCGTAGTGTATCGTACTTTCCGTCTCTTTCCTTTCGCACTACGTTGTAACAAGGTGCTTCCATCCGTAGGGAAAGAGCGGGTCGTCGACGGACGGCAAACCTCTAGATTTGTTCTTAGAGTTAACCATGGGGAGGCAATCCTCCTCATGCTTCCTCACATCATACATATCCATACTCATCCTTCTTCATGGAACGACAGGAGACACATTCGGGACGGACGGCTAACTCTTGGGTACGTCCCTCATGCCTTCACACCCACTACGGAAAACACTTTTATCTTCCTGAAACTGTAGGATAGCTGAGGGAGGACTTCTTCCCAAGCGGTTGGTCAAGCAACGTCCCAGGTGACGGCACATTCTCTATGCCTTCACACGTTCATGCCAGAATGCCGCTCATACGTAGGTGTATGGCTTTCCAGGATATCCTTCTCCCACTTGAAGGCATGACCTTTCCCCTCTGATCTCTCTCATACTCTTGAAAACATTCCTCACGGAACAAGATTTGAATTGGGAGAGACAATCTACACTGACCATTTCTGTGGCACAGGCATGGGGCACATGCCTTGCGCTGCCGCACTTACATTGGAATAGACAAGCATTTTCAGGGAAGATGTTCGTAGAAACACGGTTTCTCTGCACTGATGTTTCCTGAGACTGAAGTGCACGCCGCCTGTTTCGGATTCAACACATACCTGTTGTGACTATGTTTTCCCCGTGACGCCAGTCGTAAGCTCGAAGTCGGGTTTGACACAGACTTGTTTCGCGCAGTTGAGTCTGTGGCTTTCCTTTGGCGAACTCACATACATTTGGAAACCCCTTTTAGCGTCGTGACCCATGGTGTCCATTGAGCGAAGCCCTCCATACAAAGTTGTTCCACGAGGAAGGTATATCAGGCCTTTCCTCTGCTTCCTTTCACACTTGGCGTATGCCCGCCTCGATCCTTCGGAAAGGAGAAGGTAGACGAAGGACCGCTCCTCCACAGCATTGCTTTTTAGAATTAAGTGTAGAGCTCGTTCCTTACACTTCCTCCGATTTCCACACACACACCTCTCTAGGGGACAACTTGTTAGTTGGTGGTCACATTCGACCCACATGTCTCTTCACAATTCAGCGTATGGCACTTTCCTTACGCGTTCACACGAAGTCCTGAAAGCGCTTCTATCTTCCTGAAACAAGATTTGAGTTGAGAGAAGCTTTCGACACAACTCTTTCTCAAACAGTGGTATATGGCACAGGAGTTGTGCCTTCACTGGTAACGTTGGAAAGTTCTTCCATCTTTTTCCCTGCAGGTGGCAGTGGAAAGACTATTTCCCTACCGTTTTGTTCCTTGAGAGGTGAGTGTAAGACCCTTACCTTATATAGCAACACTCATCTCTCCAAAGGCTTCTTTCTTCAAGAACCCAGATGTTAGCACGAAAGCCTGTTGGACATGGACTCGTTTCTCAGAATTCAGTGTGAGGCTACTACTACTGAGGCTAGTCCACGTGCATTTGAAGACCCATCCACCTCCATGACACAGGACTTGATGGAGAGAAACCCTCCGCCCAACGGGTTCCTCCCTGTAGAGGATCGCGCGTTCCATCGCTTTTCGTTCACGCTAGGTTTCCCAAGCTGCTTCCATCCTTACGAAAAGAGGTGGTAGTCGAAGGACGGCAACCCTCGAGATTTGTTCTTAGAGTTTAACCGACGTATGCCATCTTCCTTACGCTTCCGCACATTATCCATGTCCATGCACATCTTTCTTCATGGCCACGACAGTAGGCCAATTCGAAGCGGAGAGCTACGTCGAGCCGATGTCCCTTACGCCTTCACACCCACTACGGAAAACACTTTCCTCTCACCGAAACGATATGATAGTTGAGGGAAGACTTCTTCACAAGTGGTTTCTCAAGCACCGTCACAGGGCCCATTCTAGGTGCCTGCACCATTTCATGCTAAAGTGCTTCTCATCCTTCCGTGTATGTCTTTCTTGACGGATTTCCTTCTCACACGTAAAACCGTGTCCTTTTCCATCTGCTCTCACTCCTACTCTTGAAAACACTTCTCACGGAACAGGATTTGAATGGCGACAGACTATCGACACTAAGGACTTCTGTAGCACAGGCATGGGGCCCATACATTGCGATTTCACACTTCCATGGGAAAAGCCTACCATTTTCAGGGAAGATGTTAGTAGACACACGGTTTCTCGGGAGTGGTGTTTCTTCAGACTGAAGAGCACTCCCTTCGTTTAGGATTCAACACGTACGTTTGGTGACTAGGGATTCCGCGGGAACCCAGTTGGAAGCTCGAAGTCGCGTTTGACAGAGACTTGCTTCGCAGAGATTCGTGTATGCCTTTCCTTTGGCGAAGGCGCCTACATTTGAACACCCTTCCATCGTCGTGACACATGGTGTTCGTTGAGAAATGCCCTCCATAAGAATTTGTTCCGCGAGTAAGGTAGATCTCTCTTCCTTCCCCTCCGGATTCTTTCACACTTTGCTTCAAGCCGCTTCGTTCCTTAGCAAAGCAGATGGCAGTCGAAGGAACGCACCGCCACAGCGTTGTTTCTTAGACTTAAGTGTATAGCACGTTCCTTACGCTTCCTCCCATTTCCAGACACACACCTCTCTAGGGGACTACTAGTGTGTTGGTGGTCACATTCGAGCCACATGTTTCTTCACCATTCAGCGTGTGGAATTTTCCCTGTGTTTTCACACAAAGTACTGACAACGCTTCTATCTTCCCGAAACAAGATCTGAGTTGGGAGAAGCTTTCGACACAAGTTCGTTCTCAAGCAGTGTTATATGGCACAGTACTTGTGCCTTCGCTTTTAACGTCGGAACCTTCCTCCATCTTCTTCCCTGGAGATGGTAGTGGAAAGGCGATTTCTCTACCGTTTTGTTCCTTGAGAGCTGAGTGTCAGACGCTTACACATACATCTCCAACGGCTTCATGCTTCCCGAACCAAGAGGTTAGCCCGAAATCGTGTTGGACGTGGCCTTGTTTCTCTGAGTTCAGTGGAAGGCGCTGCTGAGGCGAGCTCACGTACATTTGAAGGCCCTTCCAACGTCACGACACAAGACTTTCGTGGAGAGAAACCCTCCGCACAACGTGTTCCTCGCCGGAGTGTATCGCGCTTTCCGTCTCTTTGCGTTCGCACTAAGTTGTAACAAGGTGCTTCCACCCGTAGGGAAAGAGCTGGTCGTCGACGGACGGCAACCGTCTAGATTTGTTCTTAGAGTTAAACACCCGTAGGCCATCCTCCTTATGCTTCCTCACATCATACATTTCCATACTCATCCTTCTTCATGGAACGACAGTAGACACATTCGGAACGGACGGCTAACTCTAGGGTACGTCCCTCATGCCTTCACACCCACTAGGGAAAACACTTTTATCTTCCTGAAACAATATGATAGCTGAGGGAAGACTTCCTCACAAGCGGTTGGTCAAGCACCGTCACAGGGCACGGCACATTCTTTATGCCTTCACACGTTCCTACCAGAATGCCGCGCATACGTCGGTGTATGGCTTTCCAGGATTTCCTTCTCCCACTTGAAGGCATGACATTTCCCGTCTGCTCTCTTTCATACTCTTGGAAACATTCTTCACGGAACAAGATTTGAATCGGGAGAGACAATCTACACTAACTATTTCTGTGGCACAGGCCTGGGGCACATGCCTTGCGCTGCCACACTTCCACTGGAATAGACACGCATTTTCAGGGAAGATGTTAGAAGAAACACGGTTTCTCTGTTTCCTCAGACTGAAGTGCACGCCGCCTGTTTCGGATTCAACAAATACCTGTTGTGACTCTGATTTCCCCGTGACGCCAGTCGTAAGCTCGAAGTCGGGTTTGACTCAGACTTGTTTCGCGCAGTTGAGTCTGTGGCTTTCCTCTGGCGAACTCACATACATTTGCAAAACCCAACATGGCCCATGTTGCCCATTGGGAGAAGCCCTCCATAAATGTTGTTCCACGAGGAAGGTATATCAGGCTTTTCCTCCGCTTCCTTTCACACTTGGCGCAAGGCCGCTTCGATCCTTCGGAAAGGAGAAGGTAGACGAAGGACCGCACCGCCACAGCGTTGTTTCTTAGACTTAAGTGTATAGCACGTTCCTTACGCTTCCTCCCATTTCCAGACACACTCCTCTCTAGGGGACTCCTAGTGTGTTGGTGGTCACATTCGAGCCACATGTTTCTTCACCATTCAGCGTGTGGTGTTTTCCTTGTGTTTTCACACAAAGTACTGACAACGCTTCTATCTTCCCGAAACAAGATCTGAGTTGGGAGAAGCTTTCGACACAAGTTCGTTCTCAAGCAGTGGTATATGGCACTGTACTTGTCCCTTCGCTTTCAACGTCGGGACTTTCCTCCATCTTCTTCCCTGTAGATGGTCGTGGAAAGGCGATTTCTCTACCGTTTTGTTCCTTGAGAGCTTAGTGTCAGACACTTACACCTATATCTCCAAAGGCTTCATGCTTCCCGAACCAAGAGGTGAGCACGAAATCGTGTTGGACGTGGCCTTGTTTCTCTGTGTCCAGTGGAAGGCGCTGCTGAGGCGAGCACACGTATATTTGATGGCACTCCAACTTCATGACACAAGACTTTCGTGGAGAGAAACCCTCCCCACAACGTGTTCCTCACCGTAGTGTATCGTACTTTCCGTCTCTTTCCTTTCGCACTACGTTGTAACAAGGTGCTTCCATCCGTAGGGAAAGAGCGGGTCGTCGACGGACGGCAAACCTCTAGATTTGTTCTTAGAGTTAACCATGGGGAGGCAATCCTCCTCATGCTTCCTCACATCATACATATCCATACTCATCCTTCTTCATGGAACGACAGGAGACACATTCGGGACGGACGGCTAACTCTTGGGTACGTCCCTCATGCCTTCACACCCACTACGGAAAACACTTTTATCTTCCTGAAACTGTAGGATAGCTGAGGGAGGACTTCTTCCCAAGCGGTTGGTCAAGCAACGTCCCAGGTGACGGCACATTCTCTATGCCTTCACACGTTCATGCCAGAATGCCGCTCATACGTAGGTGTATGGCTTTCCAGGATATCCTTCTCCCACTTGAAGGCATGACCTTTCCCCTCTGATCTCTCTCATACTCTTGAAAACATTCCTCACGGAACAAGATTTGAATTGGGAGAGACAATCTACACTGACCATTTCTGTGGCACAGGCATGGGGCACATGCCTTGCGCTGCCGCACTTACATTGGAATAGACAAGCATTTTCAGGGAAGATGTTCGTAGAAACACGGTTTCTCTGCACTGATGTTTCCTGAGACTGAAGTGCACGCCGCCTGTTTCGGATTCAACACATACCTGTTGTGACTATGTTTTCCCCGTGACGCCAGTCGTAAGCTCGAAGTCGGGTTTGACACAGACTTGTTTCGCGCAGTTGAGTCTGTGGCTTTCCTTTGGCGAACTCACATACATTTGGAAACCCCTTTTAGCGTCGTGACCCATGGTGTCCATTGAGCGAAGCCCTCCATACAAAGTTGTTCCACGAGGAAGGTATATCAGGCCTTTCCTCTGCTTCCTTTCACACTTGGCGTATGCCCGCCTCGATCCTTCGGAAAGGAGAAGGTAGACGAAGGACCGCTCCTCCACAGCATTGCTTTTTAGAATTAAGTGTAGAGCTCGTTCCTTACACTTCCTCCGATTTCCACACACACACCTCTCTAGGGGACAACTTGTTAGTTGGTGGTCACATTCGACCCACATGTCTCTTCACAATTCAGCGTATGGCACTTTCCTTACGCGTTCACACGAAGTCCTGAAAGCGCTTCTATCTTCCTGAAACAAGATTTGAGTTGAGAGAAGCTTTCGACACAACTCTTTCTCAAACATTGGTATATGGCACAGGAGTTGTGCCTTCACTGGTAACGTTGGAAAGTTCTTCCATCTTTTTCCCTGCAGGTGGCAGTGGAAAGACTATTTCCCTACCGTTTTGTTCCTTGAGAGGTGAGTGTAAGACCCTTACCTTATATAGCAACACTCATCTCTCCAAAGGCTTCTTTCTTCAAGAACCCAGATGTTAGCACGAAAGCCTGTTGGACATGGACTCGTTTCTCAGAATTCAGTGTGAGGCTACTACTACTGAGGCTAGTCCACGTGCATTTGAAGACCCATCCACCTCCATGACACAGGACTTGATGGAGAGAAACCCTCCGCCCAACGGGTTCCTCCCTGTAGAGGATCGCGCGTTCCATCGCTTTTCGTTCACGCTAGGTTTCCCAAGCTGCTTCCATCCTTACGAAAAGAGGTGGTAGTCGAAGGACGGCAACCCTCGAGATTTGTTCTTAGAGTTTAACAGACGTATGCCATCTTCCTTACGCTTCCGCACATTATCCATGTCCATGCACATCTTTCTTCATGGCCACGACAGTAGGCCAATTCGAAGCGGAGAGCTACGTCGAGCCGATGTCCCTTACGCCTTCACACCCACTACGGAAAACACTTTCCTCTCACCGAAACGATATGATAGTTGAGGGAAGACTTCTTCACAAGTGGTTTCTCAAGCACCGTCACAGGGCCCATTCTAGGTGCCTGCACCGTTTCATGCTAAAGTGCTTCTCATCCTTCCGTGTATGTCTTTCTTGACGGATTTCCTTCTCACACGTAAAACCGTGTCCTTTTCCATCTGCTCTCACTCCTACTCTTGAAAACACTTCTCACGGAACAGGATTTGAATGGCGACAGACTATCGACACTAAGGACTTCTGTAGCACAGGCATGGGGCCCATACATTGCGATTTCACACTTCCATGGGAAAAGCCTACCATTTTCAGGGAAGATGTTAGTAGACACACGGTTTCTCGGGAGTGGTGTTTCTTCAGACTGAAGAGCACTCCCTTCGTTTAGGATTCAACACGTACGTTTGGTGACTAGGGATTCCGCGGGAACCCAGTTGGAAGCTCGAAGTCGCGTTTGACAGAGACTTGCTTCGCAGAGATTCGTGTATGCCTTTCCTTTGGCGAAGGCGCCTACATTTGAACACCCTTCCATCGTCGTGACACATGGTGTTCGTTGAGAAATGCCCTCCATAAGAATTTGTTCCGCGAGTAAGGTAGATCTCTCTTCCTTCCCCTCCGGATTCTTTCACACTTTGCTTCAAGCCGCTTCGTTCCTTAGCAAAGCAGATGGCAGTCGAAGGAACGCACCGCCACAGCGTTGTTTCTTAGACTTAAGTGTATAGCACGTTCCTTACGCTTCCTCCCATTTCCAGACACACACCTCTCTAGGGGACTACTAGTGTGTTGGTGGTCACATTCGAGCCACATGTTTCTTCACCATTCAGCGTGTGGAATTTTCCCTGTGTTTTCACACAAAGTACTGACAACGCTTCGATCTTCCCGAAACAAGATCTGAGTTGGGAGAAGCTTTCGACACAAGTTCGTTCTCAAGCAGTGTTATATGGCACAGTACTTGTGCCTTCGCTTTTAACGTCGGAACCTTCCTCCATCTTCTTCCCTGGAGATGGTAGTGGAAAGGCGATTTCTCTACCGTTTTGTTCCTTGAGAGCTGAGTGTCAGACGCTTACACATACATCTCCAACGGCTTCATGCTTCCCGAACCAAGAGGTTAGCCCGAAATCGTGTTGGACGTGGCCTTGTTTCTCTGAGTTCAGTGGAAGGCGCTGCTGAGGCGAGCTCACGTACATTTGAAGGCCCTTCCAACGTCACGACACAAGACTTTCGTGGAGAGAAACCCTCCGCACAACGTGTTCCTCGCCGGAGTGTATCGCGCTTTCCGTCTCTTTGCGTTCGCACTAAGTTGTAACAAGGTGCTTCCACCCGTAGGGAAAGAGCTGGTCGTCGACGGACGGCAACCGTCTAGATTTGTTCTTAGAGTTAAACACCCGTAGGCCATCCTCCTTATGCTTCCTCACATCATACATTTCCATACTCATCCTTCTTCATGGAACGACAGTAGACACATTCGGAACGGACGGCTAACTCTAGGGTACGTCCCTCATGCCTTCACACCCACTAGGGAAAACACTTTTATCTTCCTGAAACAATATGATAGCTGAGGGAAGACTTCCTCACAAGCGGTTGGTCAAGCACCGTCACAGGGCACGGCACATTCTTTATGCCTTCACACGTTCCTACCAGAATGCCGCGCATACGTCGGTGTATGGCTTTCCAGGATTTCCTTCTCCCACTTGAAGGCATGACATTTCCCGTCTGCTCTCTTTCATACTCTTGGAAACATTCTTCACGGAACAAGATTTGAATCGGGAGAGACAATCTACACTAACTATTTCTGTGGCACAGGCCTGGGGCACATGCCTTGCGCTGCCACACTTCCACTGGAATAGACACGCATTTTCAGGGAAGATGTTAGAAGAAACACGGTTTCTCTGTTTCCTCAGACTGAAGTGCACGCCGCCTGTTTCGGATTCAACAAATACCTGTTGTGACTCTGATTTCCCCGTGACGCCAGTCGTAAGCTCGAAGTCGGGTTTGACTCAGACTTGTTTCGCGCAGTTGAGTCTGTGGCTTTCCTCTGGCGAACTCACATACATTTGCAAAACCCAACATGGCCCATGTTGCCCATTGGGAGAAGCCCTCCATAAATGTTGTTCCACGAGGAAGGTATATCAGGCTTTTCCTCCGCTTCCTTTCACACTTGGCGCAAGGCCGCTTCGATCCTTCGGAAAGGAGAAGGTAGACGAAGGACCGCACCGCCACAGCGTTGTTTCTTAGACTTAAGTGTATAGCACGTTCCTTACGCTTCCTCCCATTTCCAGACACACTCCTCTCTAGGGGACTCCTAGTGTGTTGGTGGTCACATTCGAGCCACATGTTTCTTCACCATTCAGCGTGTGGTGTTTTCCTTGTGTTTTCACACAAAGTACTGACAACGCTTCTATCTTCCCGAAACAAGATCTGAGTTGGGAGAAGCTTTCGACACAAGTTCGTTCTCAAGCAGTGGTATATGGCACTGTACTTGTCCCTTCGCTTTCAACGTCGGGACTTTCCTCCATCTTCTTCCCTGTAGATGGTCGTGGAAAGGCGATTTCTCTACCGTTTTGTTCCTTGAGAGCTTAGTGTCAGACACTTACACCTATATCTCCAAAGGCTTCATGCTTCCCGAACCAAGAGGTGAGCACGAAATCGTGTTGGACGTGGCCTTGTTTCTCTGTGTCCAGTGGAAGGCGCTGCTGAGGCGAGCACACGTATATTTGATGGCACTCCAACTTCATGACACAAGACTTTCGTGGAGAGAAACCCTCCCCACAACGTGTTCCTCACCGTAGTGTATCGTACTTTCCGTCTCTTTCCTTTCGCACTACGTTGTAACAAGGTGCTTCCATCCGTAGGGAAAGAGCGGGTCGTCGACGGACGGCAAACCTCTAGATTTGTTCTTAGAGTTAACCATGGGGAGGCAATCCTCCTCATGCTTCCTCACATCATACATATCCATACTCATCCTTCTTCATGGAACGACAGGAGACACATTCGGGACGGACGGCTAACTCTTGGGTACGTCCCTCATGCCTTCACACCCACTACGGAAAACACTTTTATCTTCCTGAAACTGTAGGATAGCTGAGGGAGGACTTCTTCCCAAGCGGTTGGTCAAGCAACGTCCCAGGTGACGGCACATTCTCTATGCCTTCACACGTTCATGCCAGAATGCCGCTCATACGTAGGTGTATGGCTTTCCAGGATATCCTTCTCCCACTTGAAGGCATGACCTTTCCCCTCTGATCTCTCTCATACTCTTGAAAACATTCCTCACGGAACAAGATTTGAATTGGGAGAGACAATCTACACTGACCATTTCTGTGGCACAGGCATGGGGCACATGCCTTGCGCTGCCGCACTTACATTGGAATAGACAAGCATTTTCAGGGAAGATGTTCGTAGAAACACGGTTTCTCTGCACTGATGTTTCCTGAGACTGAAGTGCACGCCGCCTGTTTCGGATTCAACACATACCTGTTGTGACTATGTTTTCCCCGTGACGCCAGTCGTAAGCTCGAAGTCGGGTTTGACACAGACTTGTTTCGCGCAGTTGAGTCTGTGGCTTTCCTTTGGCGAACTCACATACATTTGGAAACCCCTTTTAGCGTCGTGACCCATGGTGTCCATTGAGCGAAGCCCTCCATACAAAGTTGTTCCACGAGGAAGGTATATCAGGCCTTTCCTCTGCTTCCTTTCACACTTGGCGTATGCCCGCCTCGATCCTTCGGAAAGGAGAAGGTAGACGAAGGACCGCTCCTCCACAGCATTGCTTTTTAGAATTAAGTGTAGAGCTCGTTCCTTACACTTCCTCCGATTTCCACACACACACCTCTCTAGGGGACAACTTGTTAGTTGGTGGTCACATTCGACCCACATGTCTCTTCACAATTCAGCGTATGGCACTTTCCTTACGCGTTCACACGAAGTCCTGAAAGCGCTTCTATCTTCCTGAAACAAGATTTGAGTTGAGAGAAGCTTTCGACACAACTCTTTCTCAAACAGTGGTATATGGCACAGGAGTTGTGCCTTCACTGGTAACGTTGGAAAGTTCTTCCATCTTTTTCCCTGCAGGTGGCAGTGGAAAGACTATTTCCCTACCGTTTTGTTCCTTGAGAGGTGAGTGTAAGACCCTTACCTTATATAGCAACACTCATCTCTCCAAAGGCTTCTTTCTTCAAGAACCCAGATGTTAGCACGAAAGCCTGTTGGACATGGACTCGTTTCTCAGAATTCAGTGTGAGGCTACTACTACTGAGGCTAGTCCACGTGCATTTGAAGACCCATCCACCTCCATGACACAGGACTTGATGGAGAGAAACCCTCCGCCCAACGGGTTCCTCCCTGTAGAGGATCGCGCGTTCCATCGCTTTTCGTTCACGCTAGGTTTCCCAAGCTGCTTCCATCCTTACGAAAAGAGGTGGTAGTCGAAGGACGGCAACCCTCGAGATTTGTTCTTAGAGTTTAACCGACGTATGCCATCTTCCTTACGCTTCCGCACATTATCCATGTCCATGCACATCTTTCTTCATGGCCACGACAGTAGGCCAATTCGAAGCGGAGAGCTACGTCGAGCCGATGTCCCTTACGCCTTCACACCCACTACGGAAAACACTTTCCTCTCACCGAAACGATATGATAGTTGAGGGAAGACTTCTTCACAAGTGGTTTCTCAAGCACCGTCACAGGGCCCATTCTAGGTGCCTGCACCATTTCATGCTAAAGTGCTTCTCATCCTTCCGTGTATGTCTTTCTTGACGGATTTCCTTCTCACACGTAAAACCGTGTCCTTTTCCATCTGCTCTCACTCCTACTCTTGAAAACACTTCTCACGGAACAGGATTTGAATGGCGACAGACTATCGACACTAAGGACTTCTGTAGCACAGGCATGGGGCCCATACATTGCGATTTCACACTTCCATGGGAAAAGCCTACCATTTTCAGGGAAGATGTTAGTAGACACACGGTTTCTCGGGAGTGGTGTTTCTTCAGACTGAAGAGCACTCCCTTCGTTTAGGATTCAACACGTACGTTTGGTGACTAGGGATTCCGCGGGAACCCAGTTGGAAGCTCGAAGTCGCGTTTGACAGAGACTTGCTTCGCAGAGATTCGTGTATGCCTTTCCTTTGGCGAAGGCGCCTACATTTGAACACCCTTCCATCGTCGTGACACATGGTGTTCGTTGAGAAATGCCCTCCATAAGAATTTGTTCCGCGAGTAAGGTAGATCTCTCTTCCTTCCCCTCCGGATTCTTTCACACTTTGCTTCAAGCCGCTTCGTTCCTTAGCAAAGCAGATGGCAGTCGAAGGAACGCACCGCCACAGCGTTGTTTCTTAGACTTAAGTGTATAGCACGTTCCTTACGCTTCCTCCCATTTCCAGACACACACCTCTCTAGGGGACTACTAGTGTGTTGGTGGTCACATTCGAGCCACATGTTTCTTCACCATTCAGCGTGTGGAATTTTCCCTGTGTTTTCACACAAAGTACTGACAACGCTTCGATCTTCCCGAAACAAGATCTGAGTTGGGAGAAGCTTTCGACACAAGTTCGTTCTCAAGCAGTGTTATATGGCACAGTACTTGTGCCTTCGCTTTTAACGTCGGAACCTTCCTCCATCTTCTTCCCTGGAGATGGTAGTGGAAAGGCGATTTCTCTACCGTTTTGTTCCTTGAGAGCTGAGTGTCAGACGCTTACACATACATCTCCAACGGCTTCATGCTTCCCGAACCAAGAGGTTAGCCCGAAATCGTGTTGGACGTGGCCTTGTTTCTCTGAGTTCAGTGGAAGGCGCTGCTGAGGCGAGCTCACGTACATTTGAAGGCCCTTCCAACGTCACGACACAAGACTTTCGTGGAGAGAAACCCTCCGCACAACGTGTTCCTCGCCGGAGTGTATCGCGCTTTCCGTCTCTTTGCGTTCGCACTAAGTTGTAACAAGGTGCTTCCACCCGTAGGGAAAGAGCTGGTCGTCGACGGACGGCAACCGTCTAGATTTGTTCTTAGAGTTAAACACCCGTAGGCCATCCTCCTTATGCTTCCTCACATCATACATTTCCATACTCATCCTTCTTCATGGAACGACAGTAGACACATTCGGAACGGACGGCTAACTCTAGGGTACGTCCCTCATGCCTTCACACCCACTAGGGAAAACACTTTTATCTTCCTGAAACAATATGATAGCTGAGGGAAGACTTCCTCACAAGCGGTTGGTCAAGCACCGTCACAGGGCACGGCACATTCTTTATGCCTTCACACGTTCCTACCAGAATGCCGCGCATACGTCGGTGTATGGCTTTCCAGGATTTCCTTCTCCCACTTGAAGGCATGACATTTCCCGTCTGCTCTCTTTCATACTCTTGGAAACATTCTTCACGGAACAAGATTTGAATCGGGAGAGACAATCTACACTAACTATTTCTGTGGCACAGGCCTGGGGCACATGCCTTGCGCTGCCACACTTCCACTGGAATAGACACGCATTTTCAGGGAAGATGTTAGAAGAAACACGGTTTCTCTGTTTCCTCAGACTGAAGTGCACGCCGCCTGTTTCGGATTCAACAAATACCTGTTGTGACTCTGATTTCCCCGTGACGCCAGTCGTAAGCTCGAAGTCGGGTTTGACTCAGACTTGTTTCGCGCAGTTGAGTCTGTGGCTTTCCTCTGGCGAACTCACATACATTTGCAAAACCCAACATGGCCCATGTTGCCCATTGGGAGAAGCCCTCCATAAATGTTGTTCCACGAGGAAGGTATATCAGGCTTTTCCTCCGCTTCCTTTCACACTTGGCGCAAGGCCGCTTCGATCCTTCGGAAAGGAGAAGGTAGACGAAGGACCGCACCGCCACAGCGTTGTTTCTTAGACTTAAGTGTATAGCACGTTCCTTACGCTTCCTCCCATTTCCAGACACACTCCTCTCTAGGGGACTCCTAGTGTGTTGGTGGTCACATTCGAGCCACATGTTTCTTCACCATTCAGCGTGTGGTGTTTTCCTTGTGTTTTCACACAAAGTACTGACAACGCTTCTATCTTCCCGAAACAAGATCTGAGTTGGGAGAAGCTTTCGACACAAGTTCGTTCTCAAGCAGTGGTATATGGCACTGTACTTGTCCCTTCGCTTTCAACGTCGGGACTTTCCTCCATCTTCTTCCCTGTAGATGGTCGTGGAAAGGCGATTTCTCTACCGTTTTGTTCCTTGAGAGCTTAGTGTCAGACACTTACACCTATATCTCCAAAGGCTTCATGCTTCCCGAACCAAGAGGTGAGCACGAAATCGTGTTGGACGTGGCCTTGTTTCTCTGTGTCCAGTGGAAGGCGCTGCTGAGGCGAGCACACGTATATTTGATGGCACTCCAACTTCATGACACAAGACTTTCGTGGAGAGAAACCCTCCCCACAACGTGTTCCTCACCGTAGTGTATCGTACTTTCCGTCTCTTTCCTTTCGCACTACGTTGTAACAAGGTGCTTCCATCCGTAGGGAAAGAGCGGGTCGTCGACGGACGGCAAACCTCTAGATTTGTTCTTAGAGTTAACCATGGGGAGGCAATCCTCCTCATGCTTCCTCACATCATACATATCCATACTCATCCTTCTTCATGGAACGACAGGAGACACATTCGGGACGGACGGCTAACTCTTGGGTACGTCCCTCATGCCTTCACACCCACTACGGAAAACACTTTTATCTTCCTGAAACTGTAGGATAGCTGAGGGAGGACTTCTTCCCAAGCGGTTGGTCAAGCAACGTCCCAGGTGACGGCACATTCTCTATGCCTTCACACGTTCATGCCAGAATGCCGCTCATACGTAGGTGTATGGCTTTCCAGGATATCCTTCTCCCACTTGAAGGCATGACCTTTCCCCTCTGATCTCTCTCATACTCTTGAAAACATTCCTCACGGAACAAGATTTGAATTGGGAGAGACAATCTACACTGACCATTTCTGTGGCACAGGCATGGGGCACATGCCTTGCGCTGCCGCACTTACATTGGAATAGACAAGCATTTTCAGGGAAGATGTTCGTAGAAACACGGTTTCTCTGCACTGATGTTTCCTGAGACTGAAGTGCACGCCGCCTGTTTCGGATTCAACACATACCTGTTGTGACTATGTTTTCCCCGTGACGCCAGTCGTAAGCTCGAAGTCGGGTTTGACACAGACTTGTTTCGCGCAGTTGAGTCTGTGGCTTTCCTCTGGCGAACTCACATACATTTGCAAAACCCAACATGGCCCATGTTGCCCATTGGGAGAAGCCCTCCATAAATGTTGTTCCACGAGGAAGGTATATCAGGCTTTTCCTCCGCTTCCTTTCACACTTGGCGCAAGGCCGCTTCGATCCTTCGGAAAGGAGAAGGTAGACGAAGGACCGCACCGCCACAGCGTTGTTTCTTAGACTTAAGTGTATAGCACGTTCCTTACGCTTCCTCCCATTTCCAGACACACTCCTCTCTAGGGGACTCCTAGTGTGTTGGTGGTCACATTCGAGCCACATGTTTCTTCACCATTCAGCGTGTGGTGTTTTCCTTGTGTTTTCACACAAAGTACTGACAACGCTTCTATCTTCCCGAAACAAGATCTGAGTTGGGAGAAGCTTTCGACACAAGTTCGTTCTCAAGCAGTGGTATATGGCACTGTACTTGTCCCTTCGCTTTCAACGTCGGGACTTTCCTCCATCTTCTTCCCTGTAGATGGTCGTGGAAAGGCGATTTCTCTACCGTTTTGTTCCTTGAGAGCTTAGTGTCAGACACTTACACCTATATCTCCAAAGGCTTCATGCTTCCCGAACCAAGAGGTGAGCACGAAATCGTGTTGGACGTGGCCTTGTTTCTCTGTGTCCAGTGGAAGGCGCTGCTGAGGCGAGCACACGTATATTTGATGGCACTCCAACTTCATGACACAAGACTTTCGTGGAGAGAAACCCTCCCCACAACGTGTTCCTCACCGTAGTGTATCGTACTTTCCGTCTCTTTCCTTTCGCACTACGTTGTAACAAGGTGCTTCCATCCGTAGGGAAAGAGCGGGTCGTCGACGGACGGCAAACCTCTAGATTTGTTCTTAGAGTTAACCATGGGGAGGCAATCCTCCTCATGCTTCCTCACATCATACATATCCATACTCATCCTTCTTCATGGAACGACAGGAGACACATTCGGGACGGACGGCTAACTCTTGGGTACGTCCCTCATGCCTTCACACCCACTACGGAAAACACTTTTATCTTCCTGAAACTGTAGGATAGCTGAGGGAGGACTTCTTCCCAAGCGGTTGGTCAAGCAACGTCCCAGGTGACGGCACATTCTCTATGCCTTCACACGTTCATGCCAGAATGCCGCTCATACGTAGGTGTATGGCTTTCCAGGATATCCTTCTCCCACTTGAAGGCATGACCTTTCCCCTCTGATCTCTCTCATACTCTTGAAAACATTCCTCACGGAACAAGATTTGAATTGGGAGAGACAATCTACACTGACCATTTCTGTGGCACAGGCATGGGGCACATGCCTTGCGCTGCCGCACTTACATTGGAATAGACAAGCATTTTCAGGGAAGATGTTCGTAGAAACACGGTTTCTCTGCACTGATGTTTCCTGAGACTGAAGTGCACGCCGCCTGTTTCGGATTCAACACATACCTGTTGTGACTATGTTTTCCCCGTGACGCCAGTCGTAAGCTCGAAGTCGGGTTTGACACAGACTTGTTTCGCGCAGTTGAGTCTGTGGCTTTCCTTTGGCGAACTCACATACATTTGGAAACCCCTTTTAGCGTCGTGACCCATGGTGTCCATTGAGCGAAGCCCTCCATACAAAGTTGTTCCACGAGGAAGGTATATCAGGCCTTTCCTCTGCTTCCTTTCACACTTGGCGTATGCCCGCCTCGATCCTTCGGAAAGGAGAAGGTAGACGAAGGACCGCTCCTCCACAGCATTGCTTTTTAGAATTAAGTGTAGAGCTCGTTCCTTACACTTCCTCCGATTTCCACACACACACCTCTCTAGGGGACAACTTGTTAGTTGGTGGTCACATTCGACCCACATGTCTCTTCACAATTCAGCGTATGGCACTTTCCTTACGCGTTCACACGAAGTCCTGAAAGCGCTTCTATCTTCCTGAAACAAGATTTGAGTTGAGAGAAGCTTTCGACACAACTCTTTCTCAAACAGTGGTATATGGCACAGGAGTTGTGCCTTCACTGGTAACGTTGGAAAGTTCTTCCATCTTTTTCCCTGCAGGTGGCAGTGGAAAGACTATTTCCCTACCGTTTTGTTCCTTGAGAGGTGAGTGTAAGACCCTTACCTTATATAGCAACACTCATCTCTCCAAAGGCTTCTTTCTTCAAGAACCCAGATGTTAGCACGAAAGCCTGTTGGACATGGACTCGTTTCTCAGAATTCAGTGTGAGGCTACTACTACTGAGGCTAGTCCACGTGCATTTGAAGACCCATCCACCTCCATGACACAGGACTTGATGGAGAGAAACCCTCCGCCCAACGGGTTCCTCCCTGTAGAGGATCGCGCGTTCCATCGCTTTTCGTTCACGCTAGGTTTCCCAAGCTGCTTCCATCCTTACGAAAAGAGGTGGTAGTCGAAGGACGGCAACCCTCGAGATTTGTTCTTAGAGTTTAACCGACGTATGCCATCTTCCTTACGCTTCCGCACATTATCCATGTCCATGCACATCTTTCTTCATGGCCACGACAGTAGGCCAATTCGAAGCGGAGAGCTACGTCGAGCCGATGTCCCTTACGCCTTCACACCCACTACGGAAAACACTTTCCTCTCACCGAAACGATATGATAGTTGAGGGAAGACTTCTTCACAAGTGGTTTCTCAAGCACCGTCACAGGGCCCATTCTAGGTGCCTGCACCATTTCATGCTAAAGTGCTTCTCATCCTTCCGTGTATGTCTTTCTTGACGGATTTCCTTCTCACACGTAAAACCGTGTCCTTTTCCATCTGCTCTCACTCCTACTCTTGAAAACACTTCTCACGGAACAGGATTTGAATGGCGACAGACTATCGACACTAAGGACTTCTGTAGCACAGGCATGGGGCCCATACATTGCGATTTCACACTTCCATGGGAAAAGCCTACCATTTTCAGGGAAGATGTTAGTAGACACACGGTTTCTCGGGAGTGGTGTTTCTTCAGACTGAAGAGCACTCCCTTCGTTTAGGATTCAACACGTACGTTTGGTGACTAGGGATTCCGCGGGAACCCAGTTGGAAGCTCGAAGTCGCGTTTGACAGAGACTTGCTTCGCAGAGATTCGTGTATGCCTTTCCTTTGGCGAAGGCGCCTACATTTGAACACCCTTCCATCGTCGTGACACATGGTGTTCGTTGAGAAATGCCCTCCATAAGAATTTGTTCCGCGAGTAAGGTAGATCTCTCTTCCTTCCCCTCCGGATTCTTTCACACTTTGCTTCAAGCCGCTTCGTTCCTTAGCAAAGCAGATGGCAGTCGAAGGAACGCACCGCCACAGCGTTGTTTCTTAGACTTAAGTGTATAGCACGTTCCTTACGCTTCCTCCCATTTCCAGACACACACCTCTCTAGGGGACTACTAGTGTGTTGGTGGTCACATTCGAGCCACATGTTTCTTCACCATTCAGCGTGTGGAATTTTCCTTGTGTTTTCACACAAAGTACTGACAACGCTTCGATCTTCCCGAAACAAGATCTGAGTTGGGAGAAGCTTTCGACACAAGTTCGTTCTCAAGCAGTGTTATATGGCACAGTACTTGTGCCTTCGCTTTTAACGTCGGAACCTTCCTCCATCTTCTTCCCTGGAGATGGTAGTGGAAAGGCGATTTCTCTACCGTTTTGTTCCTTGAGAGCTGAGTGTCAGACGCTTACACATACATCTCCAACGGCTTCATGCTTCCCGAACCAAGAGGTTAGCCCGAAATCGTGTTGGACGTGGCCTTGTTTCTCTGAGTTCAGTGGAAGGCGCTGCTGAGGCGAGCTCACGTACATTTGAAGGCCCTTCCAACGTCACGACACAAGACTTTCGTGGAGAGAAACCCTCCGCACAACGTGTTCCTCGCCGGAGTGTATCGCGCTTTCCGTCTCTTTGCGTTCGCACTAAGTTGTAACAAGGTGCTTCCACCCGTAGGGAAAGAGCTGGTCGTCGACGGACGGCAACCGTCTAGATTTGTTCTTAGAGTTAAACACCCGTAGGCCATCCTCCTTATGCTTCCTCACATCATACATTTCCATACTCATCCTTCTTCATGGAACGACAGTAGACACATTCGGAACGGACGGCTAACTCTAGGGTACGTCCCTCATGCCTTCACACCCACTAGGGAAAACACTTTTATCTTCCTGAAACAATATGATAGCTGAGGGAAGACTTCCTCACAAGCGGTTGGTCAAGCACCGTCACAGGGCACGGCACATTCTTTATGCCTTCACACGTTCCTACCAGAATGCCGCGCATACGTCGGTGTATGGCTTTCCAGGATTTCCTTCTCCCACTTGAAGGCATGACATTTCCCGTCTGCTCTCTTTCATACTCTTGGAAACATTCTTCACGGAACAAGATTTGAATCGGGAGAGACAATCTACACTAACTATTTCTGTGGCACAGGCCTGGGGCACATGCCTTGCGCTGCCACACTTCCACTGGAATAGACACGCATTTTCAGGGAAGATGTTAGAAGAAACACGGTTTCTCTGTTTCCTCAGACTGAAGTGCACGCCGCCTGTTTCGGATTCAACAAATACCTGTTGTGACTCTGATTTCCCCGTGACGCCAGTCGTAAGCTCGAAGTCGGGTTTGACTCAGACTTGTTTCGCGCAGTTGAGTCTGTGGCTTTCCTCTGGCGAACTCACATACATTTGCAAAACCCAACATGGCCCATGTTGCCCATTGGGAGAAGCCCTCCATAAATGTTGTTCCACGAGGAAGGTATATCAGGCTTTTCCTCCGCTTCCTTTCACACTTGGCGCAAGGCCGCTTCGATCCTTCGGAAAGGAGAAGGTAGACGAAGGACCGCACCGCCACAGCGTTGTTTCTTAGACTTAAGTGTATAGCACGTTCCTTACGCTTCCTCCCATTTCCAGACACACTCCTCTCTAGGGGACTCCTAGTGTGTTGGTGGTCACATTCGAGCCACATGTTTCTTCACCATTCAGCGTGTGGTGTTTTCCTTGTGTTTTCACACAAAGTACTGACAACGCTTCTATCTTCCCGAAACAAGATCTGAGTTGGGAGAAGCTTTCGACACAAGTTCGTTCTCAAGCAGTGGTATATGGCACTGTACTTGTCCCTTCGCTTTCAACGTCGGGACTTTCCTCCATCTTCTTCCCTGTAGATGGTCGTGGAAAGGCGATTTCTCTACCGTTTTGTTCCTTGAGAGCTTAGTGTCAGACACTTACACCTATATCTCCAAAGGCTTCATGCTTCCCGAACCAAGAGGTGAGCACGAAATCGTGTTGGACGTGGCCTTGTTTCTCTGTGTCCAGTGGAAGGCGCTGCTGAGGCGAGCACACGTATATTTGATGGCACTCCAACTTCATGACACAAGACTTTCGTGGAGAGAAACCCTCCCCACAACGTGTTCCTCACCGTAGTGTATCGTACTTTCCGTCTCTTTCCTTTCGCACTACGTTGTAACAAGGTGCTTCCATCCGTAGGGAAAGAGCGGGTCGTCGACGGACGGCAAACCTCTAGATTTGTTCTTAGAGTTAACCATGGGGAGGCAATCCTCCTCATGCTTCCTCACATCATACATATCCATACTCATCCTTCTTCATGGAACGACAGGAGACACATTCGGGACGGACGGCTAACTCTTGGGTACGTCCCTCATGCCTTCACACCCACTACGGAAAACACTTTTATCTTCCTGAAACTATAGGATAGCTGAGGGAGGACTTCTTCCCAAGCGGTTGGTCAAGCAACGTCCCAGGTGACGGCACATTCTCTATGCCTTCACACGTTCATGCCAGAATGCCGCTCATACGTAGGTGTATGGCTTTCCAGGATATCCTTCTCCCACTTGAAGGCATGACCTTTCCCCTCTGATCTCTCTCATACTCTTGAAAACATTCCTCACGGAACAAGATTTGAATTGGGAGAGACAATCTACACTGACCATTTCTGTGGCACAGGCATGGGGCACATGCCTTGCGCTGCCGCACTTACATTGGAATAGACAAGCATTTTCAGGGAAGATGTTCGTAGAAACACGGTTTCTCTGCACTGATGTTTCCTGAGACTGAAGTGCACGCCGCCTGTTTCGGATTCAACACATACCTGTTGTGACTATGTTTTCCCCGTGACGCCAGTCGTAAGCTCGAAGTCGGGTTTGACACAGACTTGTTTCGCGCAGTTGAGTCTGTGGCTTTCCTTTGGCGAACTCACATACATTTGGAAACCCCTTTTAGCGTCGTGACCCATGGTGTCCATTGAGCGAAGCCCTCCATACAAAGTTGTTCCACGAGGAAGGTATATCAGGCCTTTCCTCTGCTTCCTTTCACACTTGGCGTATGCCCGCCTCGATCCTTCGGAAAGGAGAAGGTAGACGAAGGACCGCTCCTCCACAGCATTGCTTTTTAGAATTAAGTGTAGAGCTCGTTCCTTACACTTCCTCCGATTTC
Organism: Eumetopias jubatus; assembly: GCF_037043125.1. NCBI lineage: Eukaryota > Metazoa > Chordata > Mammalia > Carnivora > Otariidae > Eumetopias > Eumetopias jubatus. The sequence goes on along the minus strand of NW_028275122.1, from coordinate 542 downwards.
CACACACACACCTCTCTAGGGGACAACTTGTTAGTTGGTGGTCACATTCGACCCACATGTCTCTTCACAATTCAGCGTATGGCACTTTCCTTACGCGTTCACACGAAGTCCTGAAAGCGCTTCTATCTTCCTGAAACAAGATTTGAGTTGAGAGAAGCTTTCGACACAACTCTTTCTCAAACAGTGGTATATGGCACAGGAGTTGTGCCTTCACTGGTAACGTTGGAAAGTTCTTCCATCTTTTTCCCTGCAGGTGGCAGTGGAAAGACTATTTCCCTACCGTTTTGTTCCTTGAGAGGTGAGTGTAAGACCCTTACCTTATATAGCAACACTCATCTCTCCAAAGGCTTCTTTCTTCAAGAACCCAGATGTTAGCACGAAAGCCTGTTGGACATGGACTCGTTTCTCAGAATTCAGTGTGAGGCTACTACTACTGAGGCTAGTCCACGTGCATTTGAAGACCCATCCACCTCCATGACACAGGACTTGATGGAGAGAAACCCTCCGCCCAACGGGTTCCTCCCTGTAGAGGATCGCGCGTT
>NW_028275121.1:0-45384 GCF_037043125.1 Eumetopias jubatus | reverse complement strand
CAGCGGGGAACACGTTGTGCAGAGGGTTTCTCTCCTTTAATTCCCTGTGTCATGCAGGTGGATGGGTCTTCAAATGGACGTGGGCTCCCTTCAGGCCTAGTAGCCTTACACTGAACTCTGAGAAAGAAGGCCTCGTCAAACAGGTTTTCGTGCGAACATCTTGGTTCTTGAAGATAGAAGCCCTTGGAGATATATGTGCTGCTCTCTAAGGGAAGGTTCTTATACTCACCTCTCAAGAAACAAAGCTGCAGGGAAATAGTCTTTCCACTACCACCTACAGGGACGAAGATGGAAGCAATTTCCAACGTTCGCAGTGAAGGCACAAATACTGTGTCATGTACCACTGCTGAGAAAGAAGTTGTGTCGAAAGTTTCTCCCTCCTCAGATCTTGTTTCAGGAAGCTAGAAGTGTTTTCAGTTCTTCGCGTGAAAGCGCAAGGAAAATGCCATAGGCTGAATTGTGAAGAAAAATGTGGGTCGAATGTTACCACCAAGTCACAAGTTGTCCCCTATAGAGGTGTGTGTCTGTAAATCGGAGGAAGCGTAAGGAAAGTGCTATACACTTATTTCTACAAAACACCGCTGTGGAAGTGCGGCCGTTCCATGAGGAAGGATGAGTATGGATATGTATTATGTGAGGGAAGCATAAGGAGGATTGCCTACCCATGGTTAACTCTAAGAACAAATCTAGAGGTTTGCCGTCCTTCGACGACCAGCTCTTTCCCTACGGATGGAAGCACCTTTTTACAACGTAGTGTAAAAGGAAAGAGACGGAAAGCGCGGTACACTACGGTGAGGAACACGTTGTGTGGAGGGTTTCTCTGCACGAAAGTCTTGTGTCATGAAGTTGGAAGGGCCTTCAAATGTACGCGAGCTCGCCTCAGCAGCGCCTTCCACTGAACTCAGAGAAACAAGGCCACGTCCAACAGGATTTCCTGCTAACCTCTTGGTTCGGGAAGCGTGAAGCCTTTGGAGATATAGGTGTAAGTGTCTAACACTCAGCTCTCAAGGAACAAAACGGTAGAGAAATCGCCTTTCCACTACCATCTACAGGGAAGAAAATGGAGGAAAGTCCCGACGTTAAAAGCGAAGGCACAAATACTGTGCCATATACCACTGCTTGAGAACGAACTTGTATCGAAAGCCTCTCCCAACTCAGATCTTGTTTCGGGAAGATAGAAGCCTTGTCAGTACTTTGTTTGAAAACACCAGGAAAACGCCACACGCTGAATTGTGAAGAAAAATGTGGGTCGAATGTGACAACCAACCCACTAGTAGTCCCCTAGAGAGGTGTGTGTCTGGAAATAGGAGGAAGCATAAGGGACGTGTGATACACTTAAGTCGAAGAAACAACGCTGTGGCGGTGCGGTCCTTCGACTGCCATCTGCTTTGCTAAGGAACGAAGCGGCTTGAAGCAAAGTGTGAAAGAGTACGGAGGGGAAGGAAGAGAGACATACCTTAGTCGCCGAACAACTTCTTATGGAGGGCTTTTCTCAAGGAACACCATGGGTCACGAAGAGGGAAGGGTTTTCAAATGTATGTGACTTCGCCAAAGGAAAGGCATACATGAATCTCTGCGAAGCAAGTCCATCTCAAACGCGACTTCGAGCTCCCATCTGGGTTCGCGAGGAATTCATAGTCACAAAACGTATGGGCTGAATCCTAAACAAAGGGAGTACTATGCAGTCTGAAGAAACACCACTGCAGAGAAACCGTGTTTCTACTAACATCTTCCCTGAACATGGTAGACGTTACCCATGTAAGTGTGAAATCGCAAGGAATGTGCCCCGTGCCTGTCCCACAGACATACTTACTGTAGAATGTCTGTCCCCATTCGAACCTTGTTCTGTGAGAAGTGTTTTCAAGAGTAGGAGAGAGAGCAGATGGAACGTGTCAAGGTTTTCACTGTGAGAAAGAAATCCATTAGGAAAGCCATACACGTAAGAATGAGAAGAACTTTAGCATGAAACGGAGAAGGCATCTTGAAAGGGCCCTGTGACGGTGCTGGAGAAACCTCTTCTGAAGTAGGCTTCCCTCAGGTGTCCTATGGTTTCAGTGAGATGAAAATGTTTTCCGTAGTGGGGGTGAAGGCGCAAGGGACATGGGCTAGACTTAACTCTCCGTGTCGAATGTGCCTACAGTCATGACATGAAGAACAATGTATGGAAATGGATGATGTGAGCAAGCCTAAGGAAGATGGCATACGTTTGTTTAACTCTAAGAACAAATCTATTTTGTTGCCGTCCTTCGACTACCATCTCTTTTAGTAAGGAAGGAAGCAGCTTGTTAAACCTTGTGTGCAAGGAAAGAGGTGGAACGCGCATTCCTGTACATCGGGAAACACGTTGTGCAGAGAGCTTCTCTCCTTTAAGTCCTGTGTCATGCAGGTGGATGGGGCTTCAAATGGACGTGGGCTCCCTTCAGGCCTGGTAGCCTTACACTGAACTCTGAGAAAGAAGGCCTCGTCAAACAGGTTTTCGTGCGAACATCTTGGTTCTTGAAGATAGAAGCCCTTGGAGATATATGTGTTGCTCTCTAAGGGAAGGTTCTTATACTCACCTCTCAAGAAACAAAGCTGCAGGGAAATAGTCTTTCCACTACCACCTACAGGGATGAAGATGGAAGCAATTTCCAACGTTCGCAGTGAAGGCACAAATCTGTGTCAGGTACCACTGCTTGAGAAAGAAGTTGTGTCGAAAGTTTCTCCCTACTCAGATCTTGTTTCAGGAAGCTAGAAACATTTTCAGTTCTTTGCGTGAAAGCGTAAGGAAAATGCCATAGGCTGAATTGTAAAGAAAAATGTGGGTCGAATGTTATCACCAACTCACAAGTTGTCCCCTATAGAGGTGTGTGTATGGAAATCGGAGGAAGCATAAGCAACGAGCTCTGCAATTAATTCTTCAAGAACAATGCTGTGGAGGAGCGGTCCTTCGACTCCCTTCTGCTTTCCTAAGGATCGAAGCGGCTTTACACCAAGTGTGAAGGCTTCTGTCATGAAGTTGGAAGGCCTTCAAATGTAGGCGAGCTAGCCTCAGCAGAGCCTTACGCTGAACTCAGAGAAACAACGGCATGTGAAAACTGATTTCGAGCTCACATCTTGGTTCGGGAAGAATGAAGCCTTCTGAGCTATATGTGTCAGTGCCTTACACTCACCTCTCAAGGAACAACACGGTAGAGGGAGATAGTCCTTCTACTGCCATCTACTGGGAAGAAGATGGAAGAACGTTCCAACGGTCACAGCGAAGGCACAGGTACTGGGCCATATAGCGCTGCTTGAGAAAGAAGTCGTGTCGAAAGCTTCTCCCAACTCAGATCTTGTTTCGGTAGAGAGAAGCATAAGCAAAACACTCGTTGTCTCCTAGAGAGGTGTATGTCTGGAAATGAGAGGAAGCGTAAGGAATGTGCTATACACTTGGGTCTACAAAACAGCGCTGTGGAGGTGCGGTCTTTCGACTGCCACCTCCTCTGCTAAGAAACGAAGCGGCTTGAGGCAAAGTGTGAAAGAAAGCAGAGGGGAAGCGTGATCGACCTTACTCGCGGAACAACTTCTTACGGAGGGCTTTTCTCAACGAACACCATGCATGGGTCACGAAGATAGAAGCGTCTTCCAAAGTATGCGAGTTAGGCAGAGGAAAGGCATACACAAATCTGTGAGAACCAAGTCTATCTCAAACGCGACTTCGAGCTCCCACCTGGGTTCGCGAGGAATTCATACTCACAGAACGTATGTGTTGAATCCTAAACCAAGGGAGTACTAATCAGTCTGAAGAAACACCACTGCAGAGAAACCGTGTTTCTACTAACATCTCACCCTGAACATGGTAGACTTTTCCAATGTAAAGTGTGAAATCGCAAGGAATGTGCCCCGTGCCTGTCCCACAGACATACTTAGTGTAGAATGTCTGTCCCCATTCGAATCTTGTTCCGTGGGAAGTGTTTTCAAGAGTAGGAGAGAGAACAGATGGAACGTGTCAAGGTTTTCATTGTGAGAAGGAAATCCATCAGGAAAGCCATACACGTAAGGATGAGAAGCACTTTAGCATGAAACGGTGAAGGCATCTTGAATGGGCCCTGTGACGGTGCTGGAGAAACCTCTTCTGAAGTAGGCTTCCCTCAGCTGTCCTATGGTTTCAGTGCGATGAAAGTGTTTTCCCTAGCGGGTGTGAACGCGTAAGGGACATGGTCTAGACTTAACTCTCCGTGGCGAATGTGCCTACAGTCGTGACATGAAGAACGATGTATGGAAATGGATGATGTGAGCAAGCCTAAGGAAGATGGCACTCGTTTCTTTAACTCTAAGAACAAATCTAGAGTGTTGCCGTCCTTCGACTACCATCTCTTTTCGTAAGGTTGGAAGCAGCTTGTTAAACATTGTGTGCAAGGAAAGAGGTGGAACGTGCCTTCCTGTACAGCGGGGAACACGTTGTGCAGAGGGTTTCTCTCCTTTAAGTCCTGTGTCATGCAGGTGGATGGGTCTTCAAATGGACGTGGGCTCCCTTCAGGCCTAGTAGCCTTACACTGAACTCTGAGAAAGAAGGCCTCGTCAAACAGGTTTTCGTGCGAACATCTTGGTTCTTGAAGATAGAAGCCCTTGGAGATATATGTGCTGCTCTCTAAGGGAAGGTTCTTATACTCACCTCTCAAGAAACAAAGCTGCAGGGAAATAGTCTTTCCACTACCACCTACAGGGACGAAGATGGAAGCAATTTCCAACGTTCGCAGTGAAGGCACAAATACTGTGTCATGTACCACTGCTTGAGAAAGAAGTTGTGTCGAAAGTTTCTCCCTCCTCAGATCTTGTTTCAGGAAGCTAGAAGTGTTTTCAGTTCTTCGCGTGAAAGCGCAAGGAAAATGCCATAGGCTGAATTGTGAAGAAAAATGTGGGTCGAATGTTACCACCAAGTCACAAGTTGTCCCCTATAGAGGTGTGTGTCTGTAAATCGGAGGAAGCGTAAGGAAAGTGCTATACACTTATTTCTACAAAACACCGCTGTGGAAGTGCGGCCGTTCCATGAGGAAGGATGAGTATGGATATGTATTATGTGAGGAAGCATAAGGAGGATTGCCTACCCATGGTTAACTCTAAGAACAAATCTAGAGGTTTGCCGTCCTTCGACGACCAGCTCTTTCCCTACGGATGGAAGCACCTTTTTACAACGTAGTGTAAAAGGAAAGAGACGGAAAGCGCGGTACACTACGGTGAGGAACACGTTGTGTGGAGGGTTTCTCTGCACGAAAGTCTTGTGTCATGAAGTTGGAAGGGCCTTCAAATGTACGCGAGCTCGCCTCAGCAGCGCCTTCCACTGAACTCAGAGAAACAAGGCCACGTCCAACAGGATTTCCTGCTAACCTCTTGGTTCGGGAAGCGTGAAGCCTTTGGAGATATAGGTGTAAGTGTCTAACACTCAGCTCTCAAGGAACAAAACGGTAGAGAAATCGCCTTTCCACTACCATCTACAGGGAAGAAAATGGAGGAAAGTCCCGACGTTAAAAGCGAAGGCACAAATACTGTGCCATATACCACTGCTTGAGAACGAACTTGTATCGAAAGCCTCTCCCAACTCAGATCTTGTTTCGGGAAGATAGAAGCCTTGTCAGTACTTTGTTTGAAAACACCAGGAAAACGCCACACGCTGAATTGTGAAGAAAAATGTGGGTCGAATGTGACAACCAACCCACTAGTAGTCCCCTAGAGAGGTGTGTGTCTGGAAATAGGAGGAAGCATAAGGGACGTGTGATACACTTAAGTCGAAGAAACAACGCTGTGGCGGTGCGGTCCTTCGACTGCCATCTGCTTTGCTAAGGAACGAAGCGGCTTGAAGCAAAGTGTGAAAGAGTACGGAGGGGAAGGAAGAGAGACATACCTTAGTCGCCGAACAACTTCTTATGGAGGGCTTTTCTCAAGGAACACCATGGGTCACGAAGAGGGAAGGGTTTTCAAATGTATGTGACTTCGCCAAAGGAAAGGCATACATGAATCTCTGCGAAGCAAGTCCATCTCAAACGCGACTTCGAGCTCCCATCTGGGTTCGCGAGGAATTCATAGTCACAAAACGTATGGGCTGAATCCTAAACAAAGGGAGTACTATGCAGTCTGAAGAAACACCACTGCAGAGAAACCGTGTTTCTACTAACATCTTCCCTGAACATGGTAGACGTTACCCATGTAAGTGTGAAATCGCAAGGAATGTGCCCCGTGCCTGTCCCACAGACATACTTACTGTAGAATGTCTGTCCCCATTCGAACCTTGTTCTGTGAGAAGTGTTTTCAAGAGTAGGAGAGAGAGCAGATGGAACGTGTCAAGGTTTTCATTGTGAGAAAGAAATCCATTAGGAAAGCCATACACGTAAGAATGAGAAGAACTTTAGCATGAAACGGAGAAGGCATCTTGAAAGGGCCCTGTGACGGTGCTGGAGAAACCTCTTCTGAAGTAGGCTTCCCTCAGGTGTCCTATGGTTTCAGTGAGATGAAAATGTTTTCCGTAGTGGGGGTGAAGGCGCAAGGGACATGGGCTAGACTTAACTCTCCGTGTCGAATGTGCCTACAGTCATGACATGAAGAACAATGTATGGAAATGGATGATGTGAGCAAGCCTAAGGAAGATGGCATACGTTTGTTTAACTCTAAGAACAAATCTATTTTGTTGCCGTCCTTCGACTACCATCTCTTTTAGTAAGGAAGGAAGCAGCTTGTTAAACCTTGTGTGCAAGGAAAGAGGTGGAACGCGCATTCCTGTACATCGGGAAACACGTTGTGCAGAGAGCTTCTCTCCTTTAAGTCCTGTGTCATGCAGGTGGATGGGGCTTCAAATGGACGTGGGCTCCCTTCAGGCCTGGTAGCCTTACACTGAACTCTGAGAAAGAAGGCCTCGTCAAACAGGTTTTCGTGCGAACATCTTGGTTCTTGAAGATAGAAGCCCTTGGAGATATATGTGTTGCTCTCTAAGGGAAGGTTCTTATACTCACCTCTCAAGAAACAAAGCTGCAGGGAAATAGTCTTTCCACTACCACCTACAGGGATGAAGATGGAAGCAATTTCCAACGTTCGCAGTGAAGGCACAAATCTGTGTCAGGTACCACTGCTTGAGAAAGAAGTTGTGTCGAAAGTTTCTCCCTACTCAGATCTTGTTTCAGGAAGCTAGAAACATTTTCAGTTCTTTGCGTGAAAGCGTAAGGAAAATGCCATAGGCTGAATTGTAAAGAAAAATGTGGGTCGAATGTTATCACCAACTCACAAGTTGTCCCCTATAGAGGTGTGTGTATGGAAATCGGAGGAAGCATAAGCAACGAGCTCTGCAATTAATTCTTCAAGAACAATGCTGTGGAGGAGCGGTCCTTCGACTCCCTTCTGCTTTCCTAAGGATCGAAGCGGCTTTACACCAAGTGTGAAGGCTTCTGTCATGAAGTTGGAAGGCCTTCAAATGTAGGCGAGCTAGCCTCAGCAGAGCCTTACGCTGAACTCAGAGAAACAACGGCATGTGAAAACTGATTTCGAGCTCACATCTTGGTTCGGGAAGAATGAAGCCTTCTGAGCTATATGTGTCAGTGCCTTACACTCACCTCTCAAGGAACAACACGGTAGAGGGAGATAGTCCTTCTACTGCCATCTACTGGGAAGAAGATGGAAGAACGTTCCAACGGTCACAGCGAAGGCACAGGTACTGGGCCATATAGCGCTGCTTGAGAAAGAAGTCGTGTCGAAAGCTTCTCCCAACTCAGATCTTGTTTCGGTAGAGAGAAGCATAAGCAAAACACTCGTTGTCTCCTAGAGAGGTGTATGTCTGGAAATGAGAGGAAGCGTAAGGAATGTGCTATACACTTGGGTCTACAAAACAGCGCTGTGGAGGTGCGGTCTTTCGACTGCCACCTCCTCTGCTAAGAAACGAAGCGGCTTGAGGCAAAGTGTGAAAGAAAGCAGAGGGGAAGCGTGATCGACCTTACTCGCGGAACAACTTCTTACGGAGGGCTTTTCTCAACGAACACCATGCATGGGTCACGAAGATAGAAGCGTCTTCCAAAGTATGCGAGTTAGGCAGAGGAAAGGCATACACAAATCTGTGAGAACCAAGTCTATCTCAAACGCGACTTCGAGCTCCCACCTGGGTTCGCGAGGAATTCATACTCACAGAACGTATGTGTTGAATCCTAAACCAAGGGAGTACTAATCAGTCTGAAGAAACACCACTGCAGAGAAACCGTGTTTCTACTAACATCTCACCCTGAACATGGTAGACTTTTCCAATGTAAAGTGTGAAATCGCAAGGAATGTGCCCCGTGCCTGTCCCACAGACATACTTAGTGTAGAATGTCTGTCCCCATTCGAATCTTGTTCCGTGGGAAGTGTTTTCAAGAGTAGGAGAGAGAACAGATGGAACGTGTCAAGGTTTTCATTGTGAGAAGGAAATCCATCAGGAAAGCCATACACGTAAGGATGAGAAGCACTTTAGCATGAAACGGTGAAGGCATCTTGAATGGGCCCTGTGACGGTGCTGGAGAAACCTCTTCTGAAGTAGGCTTCCCTCAGCTGTCCTATGGTTTCAGTGCGATGAAAGTGTTTTCCCTAGCGGGTGTGAACGCGTAAGGGACATGGTCTAGACTTAACTCTCCGTGGCGAATGTGCCTACAGTCGTGACATGAAGAACGATGTATGGAAATGGATGATGTGAGCAAGCCTAAGGAAGATGGCACTCGTTTCTTTAACTCTAAGAACAAATCTAGAGTGTTGCCGTCCTTCGACTACCATCTCTTTTCGTAAGGTTGGAAGCAGCTTGTTAAACATTGTGTGCAAGGAAAGAGGTGGAACGTGCCTTCCTGTACAGCGGGGAACACGTTGTGCAGAGGGTTTCTCTCCTTTAAGTCCTGTGTCATGCAGGTGGATGGGTCTTCAAATGGACGTGGGCTCCCTTCAGGCCTAGTAGCCTTACACTGAACTCTGAGAAAGAAGGCCTCGTCAAACAGGTTTTCGTGCGAACATCTTGGTTCTTGAAGATAGAAGCCCTTGGAGATATATGTGCTGCTCTCTAAGGGAAGGTTCTTATACTCACCTCTCAAGAAACAAAGCTGCAGGGAAATAGTCTTTCCACTACCACCTACAGGGACGAAGATGGAAGCAATTTCCAACGTTCGCAGTGAAGGCACAAATACTGTGTCATGTACCACTGCTTGAGAAAGAAGTTGTGTCGAAAGTTTCTCCCTCCTCAGATCTTGTTTCAGGAAGCTAGAAGTGTTTTCAGTTCTTCGCGTGAAAGCGCAAGGAAAATGCCATAGGCTGAATTGTGAAGAAAAATGTGGGTCGAATGTTACCACCAAGTCACAAGTTGTCCCCTATAGAGGTGTGTGTCTGTAAATCGGAGGAAGCGTAAGGAAAGTGCTATACACTTATTTCTACAAAACACCGCTGTGGAAGTGCGGCCGTTCCATGAGGAAGGATGAGTATGGATATGTATTATGTGAGGAAGCATAAGGAGGATTGCCTACCCATGGTTAACTCTAAGAACAAATCTAGAGGTTTGCCGTCCTTCGACGACCAGCTCTTTCCCTACGGATGGAAGCACCTTTTTACAACGTAGTGTAAAAGGAAAGAGACGGAAAGCGCGGTACACTACGGTGAGGAACACGTTGTGTGGAGGGTTTCTCTGCACGAAAGTCTTGTGTCATGAAGTTGGAAGGGCCTTCAAATGTACGCGAGCTCGCCTCAGCAGCGCCTTCCACTGAACTCAGAGAAACAAGGCCACGTCCAACAGGATTTCCTGCTAACCTCTTGGTTCGGGAAGCGTGAAGCCTTTGGAGATATAGGTGTAAGTGTCTAACACTCAGCTCTCAAGGAACAAAACGGTAGAGAAATCGCCTTTCCACTACCATCTACAGGGAAGAAAATGGAGGAAAGTCCCGACGTTAAAAGCGAAGGCACAAATACTGTGCCATATACCACTGCTTGAGAACGAACTTGTATCGAAAGCCTCTCCCAACTCAGATCTTGTTTCGGGAAGATAGAAGCCTTGTCAGTACTTTGTTTGAAAACACCAGGAAAACGCCACACGCTGAATTGTGAAGAAAAATGTGGGTCGAATGTGACAACCAACCCACTAGTAGTCCCCTAGAGAGGTGTGTGTCTGGAAATAGGAGGAAGCATAAGGGACGTGTGATACACTTAAGTCGAAGAAACAACGCTGTGGCGGTGCGGTCCTTCGACTGCCATCTGCTTTGCTAAGGAACGAAGCGGCTTGAAGCAAAGTGTGAAAGAGTACGGAGGGGAAGGAAGAGAGACATACCTTAGTCGCCGAACAACTTCTTATGGAGGGCTTTTCTCAAGGAACACCATGGGTCACGAAGAGGGAAGGGTTTTCAAATGTATGTGACTTCGCCAAAGGAAAGGCATACATGAATCTCTGCGAAGCAAGTCCATCTCAAACGCGACTTCGAGCTCCCATCTGGGTTCGCGAGGAATTCATAGTCACAAAACGTATGGGCTGAATCCTAAACAAAGGGAGTACTATGCAGTCTGAAGAAACACCACTGCAGAGAAACCGTGTTTCTACTAACATCTTCCCTGAACATGGTAGACGTTACCCATGTAAGTGTGAAATCGCAAGGAATGTGCCCCGTGCCTGTCCCACAGACATACTTACTGTAGAATGTCTGTCCCCATTCGAACCTTGTTCTGTGAGAAGTGTTTTCAAGAGTAGGAGAGAGAGCAGATGGAACGTGTCAAGGTTTTCATTGTGAGAAAGAAATCCATTAGGAAAGCCATACACGTAAGAATGAGAAGAACTTTAGCATGAAACGGAGAAGGCATCTTGAAAGGGCCCTGTGACGGTGCTGGAGAAACCTCTTCTGAAGTAGGCTTCCCTCAGGTGTCCTATGGTTTCAGTGAGATGAAAATGTTTTCCGTAGTGGGGGTGAAGGCGCAAGGGACATGGGCTAGACTTAACTCTCCGTGTCGAATGTGCCTACAGTCATGACATGAAGAACAATGTATGGAAATGGATGATGTGAGCAAGCCTAAGGAAGATGGCATACGTTTGTTTAACTCTAAGAACAAATCTATTTTGTTGCCGTCCTTCGACTACCATCTCTTTTAGTAAGGAAGGAAGCAGCTTGTTAAACCTTGTGTGCAAGGAAAGAGGTGGAACGTGCATTCCTGTACATCGGGAAACACGTTGTGCAGAGAGCTTCTCTCCTTTAAGTCCTGTGTCATGCAGGTGGATGGGGCTTCAAATGGACGTGGGCTCCCTTCAGGCCTGGTAGCCTTACACTGAACTCTGAGAAAGAAGGCCTCGTCAAACAGGTTTTCGTGCGAACATCTTGGTTCTTGAAGATAGAAGCCCTTGGAGATATATGTGTTGCTCTCTAAGGGAAGGTTCTTATACTCACCTCTCAAGAAACAAAGCTGCAGGGAAATAGTCTTTCCACTACCACCTACAGGGATGAAGATGGAAGCAATTTCCAACGTTCGCAGTGAAGGCACAAATCTGTGTCAGGTACCACTGCTTGAGAAAGAAGTTGTGTCGAAAGTTTCTCCCTACTCAGATCTTGTTTCAGGAAGCTAGAAACATTTTCAGTTCTTTGCGTGAAAGCGTAAGGAAAATGCCATAGGCTGAATTGTAAAGAAAAATGTGGGTCGAATGTTATCACCAACTCACAAGTTGTCCCCTATAGAGGTGTGTGTATGGAAATCGGAGGAAGCATAAGCAACGAGCTCTGCAATTAATTCTTCAAGAACAATGCTGTGGAGGAGCGGTCCTTCGACTCCCTTCTGCTTTCCTAAGGATCGAAGCGGCTTTACACCAAGTGTGAAGGCTTCTGTCATGAAGTTGGAAGGCCTTCAAATGTAGGCGAGCTAGCCTCAGCAGAGCCTTACGCTGAACTCAGAGAAACAACGGCATGTGAAAACTGATTTCGAGCTCACATCTTGGTTCGGGAAGAATGAAGCCTTCTGAGCTATATGTGTCAGTGCCTTACACTCACCTCTCAAGGAACAACACGGTAGAGGGAGATAGTCCTTCTACTGCCATCTACTGGGAAGAAGATGGAAGAACGTTCCAACGGTCACAGCGAAGGCACAGGTACTGGGCCATATAGCGCTGCTTGAGAAAGAAGTCGTGTCGAAAGCTTCTCCCAACTCAGATCTTGTTTCGGTAGAGAGAAGCATAAGCAAAACACTCGTTGTCTCCTAGAGAGGTGTATGTCTGGAAATGAGAGGAAGCGTAAGGAATGTGCTATACACTTGGGTCTACAAAACAGCGCTGTGGAGGTGCGGTCTTTCGACTGCCACCTCCTCTGCTAAGAAACGAAGCGGCTTGAGGCAAAGTGTGAAAGAAAGCAGAGGGGAAGCGTGATCGACCTTACTCGCGGAACAACTTCTTACGGAGGGCTTTTCTCAACGAACACCATGCATGGGTCACGAAGATAGAAGCGTCTTCCAAAGTATGCGAGTTAGGCAGAGGAAAGGCATACACAAATCTGTGAGAACCAAGTCTATCTCAAACGCGACTTCGAGCTCCCACCTGGGTTCGCGAGGAATTCATACTCACAGAACGTATGTGTTGAATCCTAAACCAAGGGAGTACTAATCAGTCTGAAGAAACACCACTGCAGAGAAACCGTGTTTCTACTAACATCTCACCCTGAACATGGTAGACTTTTCCAATGTAAAGTGTGAAATCGCAAGGAATGTGCCCCGTGCCTGTCCCACAGACATACTTAGTGTAGAATGTCTGTCCCCATTCGAATCTTGTTCCGTGGGAAGTGTTTTCAAGAGTAGGAGAGAGAACAGATGGAACGTGTCAAGGTTTTCATTGTGAGAAGGAAATCCATCAGGAAAGCCATACACGTAAGGATGAGAAGCACTTTAGCATGAAACGGTGAAGGCATCTTGAATGGGCCCTGTGACGGTGCTGGAGAAACCTCTTCTGAAGTAGGCTTCCCTCAGCTGTCCTATGGTTTCAGTGCGATGAAAGTGTTTTCCCTAGCGGGTGTGAACGCGTAAGGGACATGGTCTAGACTTAACTCTCCGTGGCGAATGTGCCTACAGTCGTGACATGAAGAACGATGTATGGAAATGGATGATGTGAGCAAGCCTAAGGAAGATGGCACTCGTTTCTTTAACTCTAAGAACAAATCTAGAGTGTTGCCGTCCTTCGACTACCATCTCTTTTCGTAAGGTTGGAAGCAGCTTGTTAAACATTGTGTGCAAGGAAAGAGGTGGAACGTGCCTTCCTGTACAGCGGGGAACACGTTGTGCAGAGGGTTTCTCTCCTTTAAGTCCTGTGTCATGCAGGTGGATGGGTCTTCAAATGGACGTGGGCTCCCTTCAGGCCTAGTAGCCTTACACTGAACTCTGAGAAAGAAGGCCTCGTCAAACAGGTTTTCGTGCGAACATCTTGGTTCTTGAAGATAGAAGCCCTTGGAGATATATGTGCTGCTCTCTAAGGGAAGGTTCTTATACTCACCTCTCAAGAAACAAAGCTGCAGGGAAATAGTCTTTCCACTACCACCTACAGGGACGAAGATGGAAGCAATTTCCAACGTTCGCAGTGAAGGCACAAATACTGTGTCATGTACCACTGCTTGAGAAAGAAGTTGTGTCGAAAGTTTCTCCCTCCTCAGATCTTGTTTCAGGAAGCTAGAAGTGTTTTCAGTTCTTCGCGTGAAAGCGCAAGGAAAATGCCATAGGCTGAATTGTGAAGAAAAATGTGGGTCGAATGTTACCACCAAGTCACAAGTTGTCCCCTATAGAGGTGTGTGTCTGTAAATCGGAGGAAGCGTAAGGAAAGTGCTATACACTTATTTCTACAAAACACCGCTGTGGAAGTGCGGCCGTTCCATGAGGAAGGATGAGTATGGATATGTATTATGTGAGGAAGCATAAGGAGGATTGCCTACCCATGGTTAACTCTAAGAACAAATCTAGAGGTTTGCCGTCCTTCGACGACCAGCTCTTTCCCTACGGATGGAAGCACCTTTTTACAACGTAGTGTAAAAGGAAAGAGACGGAAAGCGCGGTACACTACGGTGAGGAACACGTTGTGTGGAGGGTTTCTCTGCACGAAAGTCTTGTGTCATGAAGTTGGAAGGGCCTTCAAATGTACGCGAGCTCGCCTCAGCAGCGCCTTCCACTGAACTCAGAGAAACAAGGCCACGTCCAACAGGATTTCCTGCTAACCTCTTGGTTCGGGAAGCGTGAAGCCTTTGGAGATATAGGTGTAAGTGTCTAACACTCAGCTCTCAAGGAACAAAACGGTAGAGAAATCGCCTTTCCACTACCATCTACAGGGAAGAAAATGGAGGAAAGTCCCGACGTTAAAAGCGAAGGCACAAATACTGTGCCATATACCACTGCTTGAGAACGAACTTGTATCGAAAGCCTCTCCCAACTCAGATCTTGTTTCGGGAAGATAGAAGCCTTGTCAGTACTTTGTTTGAAAACACCAGGAAAACGCCACACGCTGAATTGTGAAGAAAAATGTGGGTCGAATGTGACAACCAACCCACTAGTAGTCCCCTAGAGAGGTGTGTGTCTGGAAATAGGAGGAAGCATAAGGGACGTGTGATACACTTAAGTCGAAGAAACAACGCTGTGGCGGTGCGGTCCTTCGACTGCCATCTGCTTTGCTAAGGAACGAAGCGGCTTGAAGCAAAGTGTGAAAGAGTACGGAGGGGAAGGAAGAGAGACATACCTTAGTCGCCGAACAACTTCTTATGGAGGGCTTTTCTCAACGAACACCATGGGTCACGAAGAGGGAAGGGTTTTCAAATGTATGTGACTTCGCCAAAGGAAAGGCATACATGAATCTCTGCGAAGCAAGTCCATCTCAAACGCGACTTCGAGCTCCCATCTGGGTTCGCGAGGAATTCATAGTCACAAAACGTATGGGCTGAATCCTAAACAAAGGGAGTACTATGCAGTCTGAAGAAACACCACTGCAGAGAAACCGTGTTTCTACTAACATCTTCCCTGAACATGGTAGACGTTACCCATGTAAGTGTGAAATCGCAAGGAATGTGCCCCGTGCCTGTCCCACAGACATACTTACTGTAGAATGTCTGTCCCCATTCGAACCTTGTTCTGTGAGAAGTGTTTTCAAGAGTAGGAGAGAGAGCAGATGGAACGTGTCAAGGTTTTCACTGTGAGAAAGAAATCCATTAGGAAAGCCATACACGTAAGAATGAGAAGAACTTTAGCATGAAACGGAGAAGGCATCTTGAAAGGGCCCTGTGACGGTGCTGGAGAAACCTCTTCTGAAGTAGGCTTCCCTCAGGTGTCCTATGGTTTCAGTGAGATGAAAATGTTTTCCGTAGTGGGGGTGAAGGCGCAAGGGACATGGGCTAGACTTAACTCTCCGTGTCGAATGTGCCTACAGTCATGACATGAAGAACAATGTATGGAAATGGATGATGTGAGCAAGCCTAAGGAAGATGGCATACGTTTGTTTAACTCTAAGAACAAATCTATTTTGTTGCCGTCCTTCGACTACCATCTCTTTTAGTAAGGAAGGAAGCAGCTTGTTAAACCTTGTGTGCAAGGAAAGAGGTGGAACGCGCATTCCTGTACATCGGGAAACACGTTGTGCAGAGAGCTTCTCTCCTTTAAGTCCTGTGTCATGCAGGTGGATGGGGCTTCAAATGGACGTGGGCTCCCTTCAGGCCTGGTAGCCTTACACTGAACTCTGAGAAAGAAGGCCTCGTCAAACAGGTTTTCGTGCGAACATCTTGGTTCTTGAAGATAGAAGCCCTTGGAGATATATGTGTTGCTCTCTAAGGGAAGGTTCTTATACTCACCTCTCAAGAAACAAAGCTGCAGGGAAATAGTCTTTCCACTACCACCTACAGGGATGAAGATGGAAGCAATTTCCAACGTTCGCAGTGAAGGCACAAATCTGTGTCAGGTACCACTGCTTGAGAAAGAAGTTGTGTCGAAAGTTTCTCCCTACTCAGATCTTGTTTCAGGAAGCTAGAAACATTTTCAGTTCTTTGCGTGAAAGCGTAAGGAAAATGCCATAGGCTGAATTGTAAAGAAAAATGTGGGTCGAATGTTATCACCAACTCACAAGTTGTCCCCTATAGAGGTGTGTGTATGGAAATCGGAGGAAGCATAAGCAACGAGCTCTGCAATTAATTCTTCAAGAACAATGCTGTGGAGGAGCGGTCCTTCGACTCCCTTCTGCTTTCCTAAGGATCGAAGCGGCTTTACACCAAGTGTGAAGGCTTCTGTCATGAAGTTGGAAGGCCTTCAAATGTAGGCGAGCTAGCCTCAGCAGAGCCTTACGCTGAACTCAGAGAAACAACGGCATGTGAAAACTGATTTCGAGCTCACATCTTGGTTCGGGAAGAATGAAGCCTTCTGAGCTATATGTGTCAGTGCCTTACACTCACCTCTCAAGGAACAACACGGTAGAGGGAGATAGTCCTTCTACTGCCATCTACTGGGAAGAAAATGGAAGAACGTTCCAACGGTCACAGCGAAGGCACAGGTACTGGGCCATATAGCGCTGCTTGAGAAAGAAGTCGTGTCGAAAGCTTCTCCCAACTCAGATCTTGTTTCGGTAGAGAGAAGCATAAGCAAAACACTCGTTGTCTCCTAGAGAGGTGTATGTCTGGAAATGAGAGGAAGCGTAAGGAATGTGCTATACACTTGGGTCTACAAAACAGCGCTGTGGAGGTGCGGTCTTTCGACTGCCACCTCCTCTGCTAAGAAACGAAGCGGCTTGAGGCAAAGTGTGAAAGAAAGCAGAGGGGAAGCGTGATCGACCTTACTCGCGGAACAACTTCTTACGGAGGGCTTTTCTCAACGAACACCATGCATGGGTCACGAAGATAGAAGCGTCTTCCAAAGTATGCGAGTTAGGCAGAGGAAAGGCATACACAAATCTGTGAGAACCAAGTCTATCTCAAACGCGACTTCGAGCTCCCACCTGGGTTCGCGAGGAATTCATACTCACAGAACGTATGTGTTGAATCCTAAACCAAGGGAGTACTAATCAGTCTGAAGAAACACCACTGCAGAGAAACCGTGTTTCTACTAACATCTCACCCTGAACATGGTAGACTTTTCCAATGTAAAGTGTGAAATCGCAAGGAATGTGCCCCGTGCCTGTCCCACAGACATACTTAGTGTAGAATGTCTGTCCCCATTCGAATCTTGTTCCGTGGGAAGTGTTTTCAAGAGTAGGAGAGAGAACAGATGGAACGTGTCAAGGTTTTCATTGTGAGAAGGAAATCCATCAGGAAAGCCATACACGTAAGGATGAGAAGCACTTTAGCATGAAACGGTGAAGGCATCTTGAATGGGCCCTGTGACGGTGCTGGAGAAACCTCTTCTGAAGTAGGCTTCCCTCAGCTGTCCTATGGTTTCAGTGCGATGAAAGTGTTTTCCCTAGCGGGTGTGAACGCGTAAGGGACATGGTCTAGACTTAACTCTCCGTGGCGAATGTGCCTACAGTCGTGACATGAAGAACGATGTATGGAAATGGATGATGTGAGCAAGCCTAAGGAAGATGGCACTCGTTTCTTTAACTCTAAGAACAAATCTAGAGTGTTGCCGTCCTTCGACTACCATCTCTTTTCGTAAGGTTGGAAGCAGCTTGTTAAACATTGTGTGCAAGGAAAGAGGTGGAACGTGCCTTCCTGTACAGCGGGGAACACGTTGTGCAGAGGGTTTCTCTCCTTTAAGTCCTGTGTCATGCAGGTGGATGGGTCTTCAAATGGACGTGGGCTCCCTTCAGGCCTAGTAGCCTTACACTGAACTCTGAGAAAGAAGGCCTCGTCAAACAGGTTTTCGTGCGAACATCTTGGTTCTTGAAGATAGAAGCCCTTGGAGATATATGTGCTGCTCTCTAAGGGAAGGTTCTTATACTCACCTCTCAAGAAACAAAGCTGCAGGGAAATAGTCTTTCCACTACCACCTACAGGGACGAAGATGGAAGCAATTTCCAACGTTCGCAGTGAAGGCACAAATACTGTGTCATGTACCACTGCTTGAGAAAGAAGTTGTGTCGAAAGTTTCTCCCTCCTCAGATCTTGTTTCAGGAAGCTAGAAGTGTTTTCAGTTCTTCGCGTGAAAGCGCAAGGAAAATGCCATAGGCTGAATTGTGAAGAAAAATGTGGGTCGAATGTTACCACCAAGTCACAAGTTGTCCCCTATAGAGGTGTGTGTCTGTAAATCGGAGGAAGCGTAAGGAAAGTGCTATACACTTATTTCTACAAAACACCGCTGTGGAAGTGCGGCCGTTCCATGAGGAAGGATGAGTATGGATATGTATTATGTGAGGAAGCATAAGGAGGATTGCCTACCCATGGTTAACTCTAAGAACAAATCTAGAGGTTTGCCGTCCTTCGACGACCAGCTCTTTCCCTACGGATGGAAGCACCTTTTTACAACGTAGTGTAAAAGGAAAGAGACGGAAAGCGCGGTACACTACGGTGAGGAACACGTTGTGTGGAGGGTTTCTCTGCACGAAAGTCTTGTGTCATGAAGTTGGAAGGGCCTTCAAATGTACGCGAGCTCGCCTCAGCAGCGCCTTCCACTGAACTCAGAGAAACAAGGCCACGTCCAACAGGATTTCCTGCTAACCTCTTGGTTCGGGAAGCGTGAAGCCTTTGGAGATATAGGTGTAAGTGTCTAACACTCAGCTCTCAAGGAACAAAACGGTAGAGAAATCGCCTTTCCACTACCATCTACAGGGAAGAAAATGGAGGAAAGTCCCGACGTTAAAAGCGAAGGCACAAATACTGTGCCATATACCACTGCTTGAGAACGAACTTGTATCGAAAGCCTCTCCCAACTCAGATCTTGTTTCGGGAAGATAGAAGCCTTGTCAGTACTTTGTTTGAAAACACCAGGAAAACGCCACACGCTGAATTGTGAAGAAAAATGTGGGTCGAATGTGACAACCAACCCACTAGTAGTCCCCTAGAGAGGTGTGTGTCTGGAAATAGGAGGAAGCATAAGGGACGTGTGATACACTTAAGTCGAAGAAACAACGCTGTGGCGGTGCGGTCCTTCGACTGCCATCTGCTTTGCTAAGGAACGAAGCGGCTTGAAGCAAAGTGTGAAAGAGTACGGAGGGGAAGGAAGAGAGACATACCTTAGTCGCCGAACAACTTCTTATGGAGGGCTTTTCTCAACGAACACCATGGGTCACGAAGAGGGAAGGGTTTTCAAATGTATGTGACTTCGCCAAAGGAAAGGCATACATGAATCTCTGCGAAGCAAGTCCATCTCAAACGCGACTTCGAGCTCCCATCTGGGTTCGCGAGGAATTCATAGTCACAAAACGTATGGGCTGAATCCTAAACAAAGGGAGTACTATGCAGTCTGAAGAAACACCACTGCAGAGAAACCGTGTTTCTACTAACATCTTCCCTGAACATGGTAGACGTTACCCATGTAAGTGTGAAATCGCAAGGAATGTGCCCCGTGCCTGTCCCACAGACATACTTACTGTAGAATGTCTGTCCCCATTCGAACCTTGTTCTGTGAGAAGTGTTTTCAAGAGTAGGAGAGAGAGCAGATGGAACGTGTCAAGGTTTTCATTGTGAGAAAGAAATCCATTAGGAAAGCCATACACGTAAGAATGAGAAGAACTTTAGCATGAAACGGAGAAGGCATCTTGAAAGGGCCCTGTGACGGTGCTGGAGAAACCTCTTCTGAAGTAGGCTTCCCTCAGGTGTCCTATGGTTTCAGTGAGATGAAAATGTTTTCCGTAGTGGGGGTGAAGGCGCAAGGGACATGGGCTAGACTTAACTCTCCGTGTCGAATGTGCCTACAGTCATGACATGAAGAACAATGTATGGAAATGGATGATGTGAGCAAGCCTAAGGAAGATGGCATACGTTTGTTTAACTCTAAGAACAAATCTATTTTGTTGCCGTCCTTCGACTACCATCTCTTTTAGTAAGGAAGGAAGCAGCTTGTTAAACCTTGTGTGCAAGGAAAGAGGTGGAACGTGCATTCCTGTACATCGGGAAACACGTTGTGCAGAGAGCTTCTCTCCTTTAAGTCCTGTGTCATGCAGGTGGATGGGGCTTCAAATGGACGTGGGCTCCCTTCAGGCCTGGTAGCCTTACACTGAACTCTGAGAAAGAAGGCCTCGTCAAACAGGTTTTCGTGCGAACATCTTGGTTCTTGAAGATAGAAGCCCTTGGAGATATATGTGTTGCTCTCTAAGGGAAGGTTCTTATACTCACCTCTCAAGAAACAAAGCTGCAGGGAAATAGTCTTTCCACTACCACCTACAGGGATGAAGATGGAAGCAATTTCCAACGTTCGCAGTGAAGGCACAAATCTGTGTCAGGTACCACTGCTTGAGAAAGAAGTTGTGTCGAAAGTTTCTCCCTACTCAGATCTTGTTTCAGGAAGCTAGAAACATTTTCAGTTCTTTGCGTGAAAGCGTAAGGAAAATGCCATAGGCTGAATTGTAAAGAAAAATGTGGGTCGAATGTTATCACCAACTCACAAGTTGTCCCCTATAGAGGTGTGTGTATGGAAATCGGAGGAAGCATAAGCAACGAGCTCTGCAATTAATTCTTCAAGAACAATGCTGTGGAGGAGCGGTCCTTCGACTCCCTTCTGCTTTCCTAAGGATCGAAGCGGCTTTACACCAAGTGTGAAGGCTTCTGTCATGAAGTTGGAAGGCCTTCAAATGTAGGCGAGCTAGCCTCAGCAGAGCCTTACGCTGAACTCAGAGAAACAACGGCATGTGAAAACTGATTTCGAGCTCACATCTTGGTTCGGGAAGAATGAAGCCTTCTGAGCTATATGTGTCAGTGCCTTACACTCACCTCTCAAGGAACAACACGGTAGAGGGAGATAGTCCTTCTACTGCCATCTACTGGGAAGAAGATGGAAGAACGTTCCAACGGTCACAGCGAAGGCACAGGTACTGGGCCATATAGCGCTGCTTGAGAAAGAAGTCGTGTCGAAAGCTTCTCCCAACTCAGATCTTGTTTCGGTAGAGAGAAGCATAAGCAAAACACTCGTTGTCTCCTAGAGAGGTGTATGTCTGGAAATGAGAGGAAGCGTAAGGAATGTGCTATACACTTGGGTCTACAAAACAGCGCTGTGGAGGTGCGGTCTTTCGACTGCCACCTCCTCTGCTAAGAAACGAAGCGGCTTGAGGCAAAGTGTGAAAGAAAGCAGAGGGGAAGCGTGATCGACCTTACTCGCGGAACAACTTCTTACGGAGGGCTTTTCTCAACGAACACCATGCATGGGTCACGAAGATAGAAGCGTCTTCCAAAGTATGCGAGTTAGGCAGAGGAAAGGCATACACAAATCTGTGAGAACCAAGTCTATCTCAAACGCGACTTCGAGCTCCCACCTGGGTTCGCGAGGAATTCATACTCACAGAACGTATGTGTTGAATCCTAAACCAAGGGAGTACTAATCAGTCTGAAGAAACACCACTGCAGAGAAACCGTGTTTCTACTAACATCTCACCCTGAACATGGTAGACTTTTCCAATGTAAAGTGTGAAATCGCAAGGAATGTGCCCCGTGCCTGTCCCACAGACATACTTAGTGTAGAATGTCTGTCCCCATTCGAATCTTGTTCCGTGGGAAGTGTTTTCAAGAGTAGGAGAGAGAACAGATGGAACGTGTCAAGGTTTTCATTGTGAGAAGGAAATCCATCAGGAAAGCCATACACGTAAGGATGAGAAGCACTTTAGCATGAAACGGTGAAGGCATCTTGAATGGGCCCTGTGACGGTGCTGGAGAAACCTCTTCTGAAGTAGGCTTCCCTCAGCTGTCCTATGGTTTCAGTGCGATGAAAGTGTTTTCCCTAGCGGGTGTGAACGCGTAAGGGACATGGTCTAGACTTAACTCTCCGTGGCGAATGTGCCTACAGTCGTGACATGAAGAACGATGTATGGAAATGGATGATGTGAGCAAGCCTAAGGAAGATGGCACTCGTTTCTTTAACTCTAAGAACAAATCTAGAGTGTTGCCGTCCTTCGACTACCATCTCTTTTCGTAAGGTTGGAAGCAGCTTGTTAAACATTGTGTGCAAGGAAAGAGGTGGAACGTGCCTTCCTGTACAGCGGGGAACACGTTGTGCAGAGGGTTTCTCTCCTTTAAGTCCTGTGTCATGCAGGTGGATGGGTCTTCAAATGGACGTGGGCTCCCTTCAGGCCTAGTAGCCTTACACTGAACTCTGAGAAAGAAGGCCTCGTCAAACAGGTTTTCGTGCGAACATCTTGGTTCTTGAAGATAGAAGCCCTTGGAGATATATGTGCTGCTCTCTAAGGGAAGGTTCTTATACTCACCTCTCAAGAAACAAAGCTGCAGGGAAATAGTCTTTCCACTACCACCTACAGGGACGAAGATGGAAGCAATTTCCAACGTTCGCAGTGAAGGCACAAATACTGTGTCATGTACCACTGCTTGAGAAAGAAGTTGTGTCGAAAGTTTCTCCCTCCTCAGATCTTGTTTCAGGAAGCTAGAAGTGTTTTCAGTTCTTCGCGTGAAAGCGCAAGGAAAATGCCATAGGCTGAATTGTGAAGAAAAATGTGGGTCGAATGTTACCACCAAGTCACAAGTTGTCCCCTATAGAGGTGTGTGTCTGTAAATCGGAGGAAGCGTAAGGAAAGTGCTATACACTTATTTCTACAAAACACCGCTGTGGAAGTGCGGCCGTTCCATGAGGAAGGATGAGTATGGATATGTATTATGTGAGGAAGCATAAGGAGGATTGCCTACCCATGGTTAACTCTAAGAACAAATCTAGAGGTTTGCCGTCCTTCGACGACCAGCTCTTTCCCTACGGATGGAAGCACCTTTTTACAACGTAGTGTAAAAGGAAAGAGACGGAAAGCGCGGTACACTACGGTGAGGAACACGTTGTGTGGAGGGTTTCTCTGCACGAAAGTCTTGTGTCATGAAGTTGGAAGGGCCTTCAAATGTACGCGAGCTCGCCTCAGCAGCGCCTTCCACTGAACTCAGAGAAACAAGGCCACGTCCAACAGGATTTCCTGCTAACCTCTTGGTTCGGGAAGCGTGAAGCCTTTGGAGATATAGGTGTAAGTGTCTAACACTCAGCTCTCAAGGAACAAAACGGTAGAGAAATCGCCTTTCCACTACCATCTACAGGGAAGAAAATGGAGGAAAGTCCCGACGTTAAAAGCGAAGGCACAAATACTGTGCCATATACCACTGCTTGAGAACGAACTTGTATCGAAAGCCTCTCCCAACTCAGATCTTGTTTCGGGAAGATAGAAGCCTTGTCAGTACTTTGTTTGAAAACACCAGGAAAACGCCACACGCTGAATTGTGAAGAAAAATGTGGGTCGAATGTGACAACCAACCCACTAGTAGTCCCCTAGAGAGGTGTGTGTCTGGAAATAGGAGGAAGCATAAGGGACGTGTGATACACTTAAGTCGAAGAAACAACGCTGTGGCGGTGCGGTCCTTCGACTGCCATCTGCTTTGCTAAGGAACGAAGCGGCTTGAAGCAAAGTGTGAAAGAGTACGGAGGGGAAGGAAGAGAGACATACCTTAGTCGCCGAACAACTTCTTATGGAGGGCTTTTCTCAAGGAACACCATGGGTCACGAAGAGGGAAGGGTTTTCAAATGTATGTGACTTCGCCAAAGGAAAGGCATACATGAATCTCTGCGAAGCAAGTCCATCTCAAACGCGACTTCGAGCTCCCATCTGGGTTCGCGAGGAATTCATAGTCACAAAACGTATGGGCTGAATCCTAAACAAAGGGAGTACTATGCAGTCTGAAGAAACACCACTGCAGAGAAACCGTGTTTCTACTAACATCTTCCCTGAACATGGTAGACGTTACCCATGTAAGTGTGAAATCGCAAGGAATGTGCCCCGTGCCTGTCCCACAGACATACTTACTGTAGAATGTCTGTCCCCATTCGAACCTTGTTCTGTGAGAAGTGTTTTCAAGAGTAGGAGAGAGAGCAGATGGAACGTGTCAAGGTTTTCACTGTGAGAAAGAAATCCATTAGGAAAGCCATACACGTAAGAATGAGAAGAACTTTAGCATGAAACGGAGAAGGCATCTTGAAAGGGCCCTGTGACGGTGCTGGAGAAACCTCTTCTGAAGTAGGCTTCCCTCAGGTGTCCTATGGTTTCAGTGAGATGAAAATGTTTTCCGTAGTGGGGGTGAAGGCGCAAGGGACATGGGCTAGACTTAACTCTCCGTGTCGAATGTGCCTACAGTCATGACATGAAGAACAATGTATGGAAATGGATGATGTGAGCAAGCCTAAGGAAGATGGCATACGTTTGTTTAACTCTAAGAACAAATCTATTTTGTTGCCGTCCTTCGACTACCATCTCTTTTAGTAAGGAAGGAAGCAGCTTGTTAAACCTTGTGTGCAAGGAAAGAGGTGGAACGCGCATTCCTGTACATCGGGAAACACGTTGTGCAGAGAGCTTCTCTCCTTTAAGTCCTGTGTCATGCAGGTGGATGGGGCTTCAAATGGACGTGGGCTCCCTTCAGGCCTGGTAGCCTTACACTGAACTCTGAGAAAGAAGGCCTCGTCAAACAGGTTTTCGTGCGAACATCTTGGTTCTTGAAGATAGAAGCCCTTGGAGATATATGTGTTGCTCTCTAAGGGAAGGTTCTTATACTCACCTCTCAAGAAACAAAGCTGCAGGGAAATAGTCTTTCCACTACCACCTACAGGGATGAAGATGGAAGCAATTTCCAACGTTCGCAGTGAAGGCACAAATCTGTGTCAGGTACCACTGCTTGAGAAAGAAGTTGTGTCGAAAGTTTCTCCCTACTCAGATCTTGTTTCAGGAAGCTAGAAACATTTTCAGTTCTTTGCGTGAAAGCGTAAGGAAAATGCCATAGGCTGAATTGTAAAGAAAAATGTGGGTCGAATGTTATCACCAACTCACAAGTTGTCCCCTATAGAGGTGTGTGTATGGAAATCGGAGGAAGCATAAGCAACGAGCTCTGCAATTAATTCTTCAAGAACAATGCTGTGGAGGAGCGGTCCTTCGACTCCCTTCTGCTTTCCTAAGGATCGAAGCGGCTTTACACCAAGTGTGAAGGCTTCTGTCATGAAGTTGGAAGGCCTTCAAATGTAGGCGAGCTAGCCTCAGCAGAGCCTTACGCTGAACTCAGAGAAACAACGGCATGTGAAAACTGATTTCGAGCTCACATCTTGGTTCGGGAAGAATGAAGCCTTCTGAGCTATATGTGTCAGTGCCTTACACTCACCTCTCAAGGAACAACACGGTAGAGGGAGATAGTCCTTCTACTGCCATCTACTGGGAAGAAGATGGAAGAACGTTCCAACGGTCACAGCGAAGGCACAGGTACTGGGCCATATAGCGCTGCTTGAGAAAGAAGTCGTGTCGAAAGCTTCTCCCAACTCAGATCTTGTTTCGGTAGAGAGAAGCATAAGCAAAACACTCGTTGTCTCCTAGAGAGGTGTATGTCTGGAAATGAGAGGAAGCGTAAGGAATGTGCTATACACTTGGGTCTACAAAACAGCGCTGTGGAGGTGCGGTCTTTCGACTGCCACCTCCTCTGCTAAGAAACGAAGCGGCTTGAGGCAAAGTGTGAAAGAAAGCAGAGGGGAAGCGTGATCGACCTTACTCGCGGAACAACTTCTTACGGAGGGCTTTTCTCAACGAACACCATGCATGGGTCACGAAGATAGAAGCGTCTTCCAAAGTATGCGAGTTAGGCAGAGGAAAGGCATACACAAATCTGTGAGAACCAAGTCTATCTCAAACGCGACTTCGAGCTCCCACCTGGGTTCGCGAGGAATTCATACTCACAGAACGTATGTGTTGAATCCTAAACCAAGGGAGTACTAATCAGTCTGAAGAAACACCACTGCAGAGAAACCGTGTTTCTACTAACATCTCACCCTGAACATGGTAGACTTTTCCAATGTAAAGTGTGAAATCGCAAGGAATGTGCCCCGTGCCTGTCCCACAGACATACTTAGTGTAGAATGTCTGTCCCCATTCGAATCTTGTTCCGTGGGAAGTGTTTTCAAGAGTAGGAGAGAGAACAGATGGAACGTGTCAAGGTTTTCATTGTGAGAAGGAAATCCATCAGGAAAGCCATACACGTAAGGATGAGAAGCACTTTAGCATGAAACGGTGAAGGCATCTTGAATGGGCCCTGTGACGGTGCTGGAGAAACCTCTTCTGAAGTAGGCTTCCCTCAGCTGTCCTATGGTTTCAGTGCGATGAAAGTGTTTTCCCTAGCGGGTGTGAACGCGTAAGGGACATGGTCTAGACTTAACTCTCCGTGGCGAATGTGCCTACAGTCGTGACATGAAGAACGATGTATGGAAATGGATGATGTGAGCAAGCCTAAGGAAGATGGCACTCGTTTCTTTAACTCTAAGAACAAATCTAGAGTGTTGCCGTCCTTCGACTACCATCTCTTTTCGTAAGGTTGGAAGCAGCTTGTTAAACATTGTGTGCAAGGAAAGAGGTGGAACGTGCCTTCCTGTACAGCGGGGAACACGTTGTGCAGAGGGTTTCTCTCCTTTAAGTCCTGTGTCATGCAGGTGGATGGGTCTTCAAATGGACGTGGGCTCCCTTCAGGCCTAGTAGCCTTACACTGAACTCTGAGAAAGAAGGCCTCGTCAAACAGGTTTTCATGCGAACATCTTGGTTCTTGAAGATAGAAGCCCTTGGAGATATATGTGCTGCTCTCTAAGGGAAGGTTCTTATACTCACCTCTCAAGAAACAAAGCTGCAGGGAAATAGTCTTTCCACTACCACCTACAGGGACGAAGATGGAAGCAATTTCCAACGTTCGCAGTGAAGGCACAAATACTGTGTCATGTACCACTGCTTGAGAAAGAAGTTGTGTCGAAAGTTTCTCCCTCCTCAGATCTTGTTTCAGGAAGCTAGAAGTGTTTTCAGTTCTTCGCGTGAAAGCGCAAGGAAAATGCCATAGGCTGAATTGTGAAGAAAAATGTGGGTCGAATGTTACCACCAAGTCACAAGTTGTCCCCTATAGAGGTGTGTGTCTGTAAATCGGAGGAAGCGTAAGGAAAGTGCTATACACTTATTTCTACAAAACACCGCTGTGGAAGTGCGGCCGTTCCATGAGGAAGGATGAGTATGGATATGTATTATGTGAGGAAGCATAAGGAGGATTGCCTACCCATGGTTAACTCTAAGAACAAATCTAGAGGTTTGCCGTCCTTCGACGACCAGCTCTTTCCCTACGGATGGAAGCACCTTTTTACAACGTAGTGTAAAAGGAAAGAGACGGAAAGCGCGGTACACTACGGTGAGGAACACGTTGTGTGGAGGGTTTCTCTGCACGAAAGTCTTGTGTCATGAAGTTGGAAGGGCCTTCAAATGTACGCGAGCTCGCCTCAGCAGCGCCTTCCACTGAACTCAGAGAAACAAGGCCACGTCCAACAGGATTTCCTGCTAACCTCTTGGTTCGGGAAGCGTGAAGCCTTTGGAGATATAGGTGTAAGTGTCTAACACTCAGCTCTCAAGGAACAAAACGGTAGAGAAATCGCCTTTCCACTACCATCTACAGGGAAGAAAATGGAGGAAAGTCCCGACGTTAAAAGCGAAGGCACAAATACTGTGCCATATACCACTGCTTGAGAACGAACTTGTATCGAAAGCCTCTCCCAACTCAGATCTTGTTTCGGGAAGATAGAAGCCTTGTCAGTACTTTGTTTGAAAACACCAGGAAAACGCCACACGCTGAATTGTGAAGAAAAATGTGGGTCGAATGTGACAACCAACCCACTAGTAGTCCCCTAGAGAGGTGTGTGTCTGGAAATAGGAGGAAGCATAAGGGACGTGTGATACACTTAAGTCGAAGAAACAACGCTGTGGCGGTGCGGTCCTTCGACTGCCATCTGCTTTGCTAAGGAACGAAGCGGCTTGAAGCAAAGTGTGAAAGAGTACGGAGGGGAAGGAAGAGAGACATACCTTAGTCGCCGAACAACTTCTTATGGAGGGCTTTTCTCAAGGAACACCATGGGTCACGAAGAGGGAAGGGTTTTCAAATGTATGTGACTTCGCCAAAGGAAAGGCATACATGAATCTCTGCGAAGCAAGTCCATCTCAAACGCGACTTCGAGCTCCCATCTGGGTTCGCGAGGAATTCATAGTCACAAAACGTATGGGCTGAATCCTAAACAAAGGGAGTACTATGCAGTCTGAAGAAACACCACTGCAGAGAAACCGTGTTTCTACTAACATCTTCCCTGAACATGGTAGACGTTACCCATGTAAGTGTGAAATCGCAAGGAATGTGCCCCGTGCCTGTCCCACAGACATACTTACTGTAGAATGTCTGTCCCCATTCGAACCTTGTTCTGTGAGAAGTGTTTTCAAGAGTAGGAGAGAGAGCAGATGGAACGTGTCAAGGTTTTCATTGTGAGAAAGAAATCCATTAGGAAAGCCATACACGTAAGAATGAGAAGAACTTTAGCATGAAACGGAGAAGGCATCTTGAAAGGGCCCTGTGACGGTGCTGGAGAAACCTCTTCTGAAGTAGGCTTCCCTCAGGTGTCCTATGGTTTCAGTGAGATGAAAATGTTTTCCGTAGTGGGGGTGAAGGCGCAAGGGACATGGGCTAGACTTAACTCTCCGTGTCGAATGTGCCTACAGTCATGACATGAAGAACAATGTATGGAAATGGATGATGTGAGCAAGCCTAAGGAAGATGGCATACGTTTGGTTAACTCTAAGAACAAATCTATTTTGTTGCCGTCCTTCGACTACCATCTCTTTTAGTAAGGAAGGAAGCAGCTTGTTAAACCTTGTGTGCAAGGAAAGAGGTGGAACGCGCATTCCTGTACATCGGGAAACACGTTGTGCAGAGAGCTTTTCTCCTTTAAGTCCTGTGTCATGCAGGTGGATGGGGCTTCAAATGGACGTGGGCTCCCTTCAGGCCTGGTAGCCTTACACTGAACTCTGAGAAAGAAGGCCTCGTCAAACAGGTTTTCGTGCGAACATCTTGGTTCTTGAAGATAGAAGCCCTTGGAGATATATGTGTTGCTCTCTAAGGGAAGGTTCTTATACTCACCTCTCAAGAAACAAAGCTGCAGGGAAATAGTCTTTCCACTACCACCTACAGGGATGAAGATGGAAGCAATTTCCAACGTTCGCAGTGAAGGCACAAATCTGTGTCAGGTACCACTGCTTGAGAAAGAAGTTGTGTCGAAAGTTTCTCCCTACTCAGATCTTGTTTCAGGAAGCTAGAAACATTTTCAGTTCTTTGCGTGAAAGCGTAAGGAAAATGCCATAGGCTGAATTGTAAAGAAAAATGTGGGTCGAATGTTATCACCAACTCACAAGTTGTCCCCTATAGAGGTGTGTGTATGGAAATCGGAGGAAGCATAAGCAACGAGCTCTGCAATTAATTCTTCAAGAACAATGCTGTGGAGGAGCGGTCCTTCGACTCCCTTCTGCTTTCCTAAGGATCGAAGCGGCTTTACACCAAGTGTGAAGGCTTCTGTCATGAAGTTGGAAGGCCTTCAAATGTAGGCGAGCTAGCCTCAGCAGAGCCTTACGCTGAACTCAGAGAAACAACGGCATGTGAAAACTGATTTCGAGCTCACATCTTGGTTCGGGAAGAATGAAGCCTTCTGAGCTATATGTGTCAGTGCCTTACACTCACCTCTCAAGGAACAACACGGTAGAGGGAGATAGTCCTTCTACTGCCATCTACTGGGAAGAAGATGGAAGAACGTTCCAACGGTCACAGCGAAGGCACAGGTACTGGGCCATATAGCGCTGCTTGAGAAAGAAGTCGTGTCGAAAGCTTCTCCCAACTCAGATCTTGTTTCGGTAGAGAGAAGCATAAGCAAAACACTCGTTGTCTCCTAGAGAGGTGTATGTCTGGAAATGAGAGGAAGCGTAAGGAATGTGCTATACACTTGGGTCTACAAAACAGCGCTGTGGAGGTGCGGTCTTTCGACTGCCACCTCCTCTGCTAAGAAACGAAGCGGCTTGAGGCAAAGTGTGAAAGAAAGCAGAGGGGAAGCGTGATCGACCTTACTCGCGGAACAACTTCTTACGGAGGGCTTTTCTCAACGAACACCATGCATGGGTCACGAAGATAGAAGCGTCTTCCAAAGTATGCGAGTTAGGCAGAGGAAAGGCATACACAAATCTGTGAGAACCAAGTCTATCTCAAACGCGACTTCGAGCTCCCACCTGGGTTCGCGAGGAATTCATACTCACAGAACGTATGTGTTGAATCCTAAACCAAGGGAGTACTAATCAGTCTGAAGAAACACCACTGCAGAGAAACCGTGTTTCTACTAACATCTCACCCTGAACATGGTAGACTTTTCCAATGTAAAGTGTGAAATCGCAAGGAATGTGCCCCGTGCCTGTCCCACAGACATACTTAGTGTAGAATGTCTGTCCCCATTCGAATCTTGTTCCGTGGGAAGTGTTTTCAAGAGTAGGAGAGAGAACAGATGGAACGTGTCAAGGTTTTCATTGTGAGAAGGAAATCCATCAGGAAAGCCATACACGTAAGGATGAGAAGCACTTTAGCATGAAACGGTGAAGGCATCTTGAATGGGCCCTGTGACGGTGCTGGAGAAACCTCTTCTGAAGTAGGCTTCCCTCAGCTGTCCTATGGTTTCAGTGCGATGAAAGTGTTTTCCCTAGCGGGTGTGAACGCGTAAGGGACATGGTCTAGACTTAACTCTCCGTGGCGAATGTGCCTACAGTCGTGACATGAAGAACGATGTATGGAAATGGATGATGTGAGCAAGCCTAAGGAAGATGGCACTCGTTTCTTTAACTCTAAGAACAAATCTAGAGTGTTGCCGTCCTTCGACTACCATCTCTTTTCGTAAGGTTGGAAGCAGCTTGTTAAACATTGTGTGCAAGGAAAGAGGTGGAACGTGCCTTCCTGTACAGCGGGGAACACGTTGTGCAGAGGGTTTCTCTCCTTTAAGTCCTGTGTCATGCAGGTGGATGGGTCTTCAAATGGACGTGGGCTCCCTTCAGGCCTAGTAGCCTTACACTGAACTCTGAGAAAGAAGGCCTCGTCAAACAGGTTTTCGTGCGAACATCTTGGTTCTTGAAGATAGAAGCCCTTGGAGATATATGTGCTGCTCTCTAAGGGAAGGTTCTTATACTCACCTCTCAAGAAACAAAGCTGCAGGGAAATAGTCTTTCCACTACCACCTACAGGGACGAAGATGGAAGCAATTTCCAACGTTCGCAGTGAAGGCACAAATACTGTGTCATGTACCACTGCTTGAGAAAGAAGTTGTGTCGAAAGTTTCTCCCTCCTCAGATCTTGTTTCAGGAAGCTAGAAGTGTTTTCAGTTCTTCGCGTGAAAGCGCAAGGAAAATGCCATAGGCTGAATTGTGAAGAAAAATGTGGGTCGAATGTTACCACCAAGTCACAAGTTGTCCCCTATAGAGGTGTGTGTCTGTAAATCGGAGGAAGCGTAAGGAAAGTGCTATACACTTATTTCTACAAAACACCGCTGTGGAAGTGCGGCCGTTCCATGAGGAAGGATGAGTATGGATATGTATTATGTGAGGAAGCATAAGGAGGATTGCCTACCCATGGTTAACTCTAAGAACAAATCTAGAGGTTTGCCGTCCTTCGACGACCAGCTCTTTCCCTACGGATGGAAGCACCTTTTTACAACGTAGTGTAAAAGGAAAGAGACGGAAAGCGCGGTACACTACGGTGAGGAACACGTTGTGTGGAGGGTTTCTCTGCACGAAAGTCTTGTGTCATGAAGTTGGAAGGGCCTTCAAATGTACGCGAGCTCGCCTCAGCAGCGCCTTCCACTGAACTCAGAGAAACAAGGCCACGTCCAACAGGATTTCCTGCTAACCTCTTGGTTCGGGAAGCGTGAAGCCTTTGGAGATATAGGTGTAAGTGTCTAACACTCAGCTCTCAAGGAACAAAACGGTAGAGAAATCGCCTTTCCACTACCATCTACAGGGAAGAAAATGGAGGAAAGTCCCGACGTTAAAAGCGAAGGCACAAATACTGTGCCATATACCACTGCTTGAGAACGAACTTGTATCGAAAGCCTCTCCCAACTCAGATCTTGTTTCGGGAAGATAGAAGCCTTGTCAGTACTTTGTTTGAAAACACCAGGAAAACGCCACACGCTGAATTGTGAAGAAAAATGTGGGTCGAATGTGACAACCAACCCACTAGTAGTCCCCTAGAGAGGTGTGTGTCTGGAAATAGGAGGAAGCATAAGGGACGTGTGATACACTTAAGTCGAAGAAACAACGCTGTGGCGGTGCGGTCCTTCGACTGCCATCTGCTTTGCTAAGGAACGAAGCGGCTTGAAGCAAAGTGTGAAAGAGTACGGAGGGGAAGGAAGAGAGACATACCTTAGTCGCCGAACAACTTCTTATGGAGGGCTTTTCTCAACGAACACCATGGGTCACGAAGAGGGAAGGGTTTTCAAATGTATGTGACTTCGCCAAAGGAAAGGCATACATGAATCTCTGCGAAGCAAGTCCATCTCAAACGCGACTTCGAGCTCCCATCTGGGTTCGCGAGGAATTCATAGTCACAAAACGTATGGGCTGAATCCTAAACAAAGGGAGTACTATGCAGTCTGAAGAAACACCACTGCAGAGAAACCGTGTTTCTACTAACATCTTCCCTGAACATGGTAGACGTTACCCATGTAAGTGTGAAATCGCAAGGAATGTGCCCCGTGCCTGTCCCACAGACATACTTACTGTAGAATGTCTGTCCCCATTCGAACCTTGTTCTGTGAGAAGTGTTTTCAAGAGTAGGAGAGAGAGCAGATGGAACGTGTCAAGGTTTTCACTGTGAGAAAGAAATCCATTAGGAAAGCCATACACGTAAGAATGAGAAGAACTTTAGCATGAAACGGAGAAGGCATCTTGAAAGGGCCCTGTGACGGTGCTGGAGAAACCTCTTCTGAAGTAGGCTTCCCTCAGGTGTCCTATGGTTTCAGTGAGATGAAAATGTTTTCCGTAGTGGGGGTGAAGGCGCAAGGGACATGGGCTAGACTTAACTCTCCGTGTCGAATGTGCCTACAGTCATGACATGAAGAACAATGTATGGAAATGGATGATGTGAGCAAGCCTAAGGAAGATGGCATACGTTTGTTTAACTCTAAGAACAAATCTATTTTGTTGCCGTCCTTCGACTACCATCTCTTTTAGTAAGGAAGGAAGCAGCTTGTTAAACCTTGTGTGCAAGGAAAGAGGTGGAACGTGCATTCCTGTACATCGGGAAACACGTTGTGCAGAGAGCTTCTCTCCTTTAAGTCCTGTGTCATGCAGGTGGATGGGGCTTCAAATGGACGTGGGCTCCCTTCAGGCCTGGTAGCCTTACACTGAACTCTGAGAAAGAAGGCCTCGTCAAACAGGTTTTCGTGCGAACATCTTGGTTCTTGAAGATAGAAGCCCTTGGAGATATATGTGTTGCTCTCTAAGGGAAGGTTCTTATACTCACCTCTCAAGAAACAAAGCTGCAGGGAAATAGTCTTTCCACTACCACCTACAGGGATGAAGATGGAAGCAATTTCCAACGTTCGCAGTGAAGGCACAAATCTGTGTCAGGTACCACTGCTTGAGAAAGAAGTTGTGTCGAAAGTTTCTCCCTACTCAGATCTTGTTTCAGGAAGCTAGAAACATTTTCAGTTCTTTGCGTGAAAGCGTAAGGAAAATGCCATAGGCTGAATTGTAAAGAAAAATGTGGGTCGAATGTTATCACCAACTCACAAGTTGTCCCCTATAGAGGTGTGTGTATGGAAATCGGAGGAAGCATAAGCAACGAGCTCTGCAATTAATTCTTCAAGAACAATGCTGTGGAGGAGCGGTCCTTCGACTCCCTTCTGCTTTCCTAAGGATCGAAGCGGCTTTACACCAAGTGTGAAGGCTTCTGTCATGAAGTTGGAAGGCCTTCAAATGTAGGCGAGCTAGCCTCAGCAGAGCCTTACGCTGAACTCAGAGAAACAACGGCATGTGAAAACTGATTTCGAGCTCACATCTTGGTTCGGGAAGAATGAAGCCTTCTGAGCTATATGTGTCAGTGCCTTACACTCACCTCTCAAGGAACAACACGGTAGAGGGAGATAGTCCTTCTACTGCCATCTACTGGGAAGAAGATGGAAGAACGTTCCAACGGTCACAGCGAAGGCACAGGTACTGGGCCATATAGCGCTGCTTGAGAAAGAAGTCGTGTCGAAAGCTTCTCCCAACTCAGATCTTGTTTCGGTAGAGAGAAGCATAAGCAAAACACTCGTTGTCTCCTAGAGAGGTGTATGTCTGGAAATGAGAGGAAGCGTAAGGAATGTGCTATACACTTGGGTCTACAAAACAGCGCTGTGGAGGTGCGGTCTTTCGACTGCCACCTCCTCTGCTAAGAAACGAAGCGGCTTGAGGCAAAGTGTGAAAGAAAGCAGAGGGGAAGCGTGATCGACCTTACTCGCGGAACAACTTCTTACGGAGGGCTTTTCTCAACGAACACCATGCATGGGTCACGAAGATAGAAGCGTCTTCCAAAGTATGCGAGTTAGGCAGAGGAAAGGCATACACAAATCTGTGAGAACCAAGTCTATCTCAAACGCGACTTCGAGCTCCCACCTGGGTTCGCGAGGAATTCATACTCACAGAACGTATGTGTTGAATCCTAAACCAAGGGAGTACTAATCAGTCTGAAGAAACACCACTGCAGAGAAACCGTGTTTCTACTAACATCTCACCCTGAACATGGTAGACTTTTCCAATGTAAAGTGTGAAATCGCAAGGAATGTGCCCCGTGCCTGTCCCACAGACATACTTAGTGTAGAATGTCTGTCCCCATTCGAATCTTGTTCCGTGGGAAGTGTTTTCAAGAGTAGGAGAGAGAACAGATGGAACGTGTCAAGGTTTTCATTGTGAGAAGGAAATCCATCAGGAAAGCCATACACGTAAGGATGAGAAGCACTTTAGCATGAAACGGTGAAGGCATCTTGAATGGGCCCTGTGACGGTGCTGGAGAAACCTCTTCTGAAGTAGGCTTCCCTCAGCTGTCCTATGGTTTCAGTGCGATGAAAGTGTTTTCCCTAGCGGGTGTGAACGCGTAAGGGACATGGTCTAGACTTAACTCTCCGTGGCGAATGTGCCTACAGTCGTGACATGAAGAACGATGTATGGAAATGGATGATGTGAGCAAGCCTAAGGAAGATGGCACTCGTTTCTTTAACTCTAAGAACAAATCTAGAGTGTTGCCGTCCTTCGACTACCATCTCTTTTCGTAAGGTTGGAAGCAGCTTGTTAAACATTGTGTGCAAGGAAAGAGGTGGAACGTGCCTTCCTGTACAGCGGGGAACACGTTGTGCAGAGGGTTTCTCTCCTTTAAGTCCTGTGTCATGCAGGTGGATGGGTCTTCAAATGGACGTGGGCTCCCTTCAGGCCTAGTAGCCTTACACTGAACTCTGAGAAAGAAGGCCTCGTCAAACAGGTTTTCGTGCGAACATCTTGGTTCTTGAAGATAGAAGCCCTTGGAGATATATGTGCTGCTCTCTAAGGGAAGGTTCTTATACTCACCTCTCAAGAAACAAAGCTGCAGGGAAATAGTCTTTCCACTACCACCTACAGGGACGAAGATGGAAGCAATTTCCAACGTTCGCAGTGAAGGCACAAATACTGTGTCATGTACCACTGCTTGAGAAAGAAGTTGTGTCGAAAGTTTCTCCCTCCTCAGATCTTGTTTCAGGAAGCTAGAAGTGTTTTCAGTTCTTCGCGTGAAAGCGCAAGGAAAATGCCATAGGCTGAATTGTGAAGAAAAATGTGGGTCGAATGTTACCACCAAGTCACAAGTTGTCCCCTATAGAGGTGTGTGTCTGTAAATCGGAGGAAGCGTAAGGAAAGTGCTATACACTTATTTCTACAAAACACCGCTGTGGAAGTGCGGCCGTTCCATGAGGAAGGATGAGTATGGATATGTATTATGTGAGGAAGCATAAGGAGGATTGCCTACCCATGGTTAACTCTAAGAACAAATCTAGAGGTTTGCCGTCCTTCGACGACCAGCTCTTTCCCTACGGATGGAAGCACCTTTTTACAACGTAGTGTAAAAGGAAAGAGACGGAAAGCGCGGTACACTACGGTGAGGAACACGTTGTGTGGAGGGTTTCTCTGCACGAAAGTCTTGTGTCATGAAGTTGGAAGGGCCTTCAAATGTACGCGAGCTCGCCTCAGCAGCGCCTTCCACTGAACTCAGAGAAACAAGGCCACGTCCAACAGGATTTCCTGCTAACCTCTTGGTTCGGGAAGCGTGAAGCCTTTGGAGATATAGGTGTAAGTGTCTAACACTCAGCTCTCAAGGAACAAAACGGTAGAGAAATCGCCTTTCCACTACCATCTACAGGGAAGAAAATGGAGGAAAGTCCCGACGTTAAAAGCGAAGGCACAAATACTGTGCCATATACCACTGCTTGAGAACGAACTTGTATCGAAAGCCTCTCCCAACTCAGATCTTGTTTCGGGAAGATAGAAGCCTTGTCAGTACTTTGTTTGAAAACACCAGGAAAACGCCACACGCTGAATTGTGAAGAAAAATGTGGGTCGAATGTGACAACCAACCCACTAGTAGTCCCCTAGAGAGGTGTGTGTCTGGAAATAGGAGGAAGCATAAGGGACGTGTGATACACTTAAGTCGAAGAAACAACGCTGTGGCGGTGCGGTCCTTCGACTGCCATCTGCTTTGCTAAGGAACGAAGCGGCTTGAAGCAAAGTGTGAAAGAGTACGGAGGGGAAGGAAGAGAGACATACCTTAGTCGCCGAACAACTTCTTATGGAGGGCTTTTCTCAAGGAACACCATGGGTCACGAAGAGGGAAGGGTTTTCAAATGTATGTGACTTCGCCAAAGGAAAGGCATACATGAATCTCTGCGAAGCAAGTCCATCTCAAACGCGACTTCGAGCTCCCATCTGGGTTCGCGAGGAATTCATAGTCACAAAACGTATGGGCTGAATCCTAAACAAAGGGAGTACTATGCAGTCTGAAGAAACACCACTGCAGAGAAACCGTGTTTCTACTAACATCTTCCCTGAACATGGTAGACGTTACCCATGTAAGTGTGAAATCGCAAGGAATGTGCCCCGTGCCTGTCCCACAGACATACTTACTGTAGAATGTCTGTCCCCATTCGAACCTTGTTCTGTGAGAAGTGTTTTCAAGAGTAGGAGAGAGAGCAGATGGAACGTGTCAAGGTTTTCACTGTGAGAAAGAAATCCATTAGGAAAGCCATACACGTAAGAATGAGAAGAACTTTAGCATGAAACGGAGAAGGCATCTTGAAAGGGCCCTGTGACGGTGCTGGAGAAACCTCTTCTGAAGTAGGCTTCCCTCAGGTGTCCTATGGTTTCAGTGAGATGAAAATGTTTTCCGTAGTGGGGGTGAAGGCGCAAGGGACATGGGCTAGACTTAACTCTCCGTGTCGAATGTGCCTACAGTCATGACATGAAGAACAATGTATGGAAATGGATGATGTGAGCAAGCCTAAGGAAGATGGCATACGTTTGTTTAACTCTAAGAACAAATCTATTTTGTTGCCGTCCTTCGACTACCATCTCTTTTAGTAAGGAAGGAAGCAGCTTGTTAAACCTTGTGTGCAAGGAAAGAGGTGGAACGTGCATTCCTGTACATCGGGAAACACGTTGTGCAGAGAGCTTCTCTCCTTTAAGTCCTGTGTCATGCAGGTGGATGGGGCTTCAAATGGACGTGGGCTCCCTTCAGGCCTGGTAGCCTTACACTGAACTCTGAGAAAGAAGGCCTCGTCAAACAGGTTTTCGTGCGAACATCTTGGTTCTTGAAGATAGAAGCCCTTGGAGATATATGTGTTGCTCTCTAAGGGAAGGTTCTTATACTCACCTCTCAAGAAACAAAGCTGCAGGGAAATAGTCTTTCCACTACCACCTACAGGGATGAAGATGGAAGCAATTTCCAACGTTCGCAGTGAAGGCACAAATCTGTGTCAGGTACCACTGCTTGAGAAAGAAGTTGTGTCGAAAGTTTCTCCCTACTCAGATCTTGTTTCAGGAAGCTAGAAACATTTTCAGTTCTTTGCGTGAAAGCGTAAGGAAAATGCCATAGGCTGAATTGTAAAGAAAAATGTGGGTCGAATGTTATCACCAACTCACAAGTTGTCCCCTATAGAGGTGTGTGTATGGAAATCGGAGGAAGCATAAGCAACGAGCTCTGCAATTAATTCTTCAAGAACAATGCTGTGGAGGAGCGGTCCTTCGACTCCCTTCTGCTTTCCTAAGGATCGAAGCGGCTTTACACCAAGTGTGAAGGCTTCTGTCATGAAGTTGGAAGGCCTTCAAATGTAGGCGAGCTAGCCTCAGCAGAGCCTTACGCTGAACTCAGAGAAACAACGGCATGTGAAAACTGATTTCGAGCTCACATCTTGGTTCGGGAAGAATGAAGCCTTCTGAGCTATATGTGTCAGTGCCTTACACTCACCTCTCAAGGAACAACACGGTAGAGGGAGATAGTCCTTCTACTGCCATCTACTGGGAAGAAGATGGAAGAACGTTCCAACGGTCACAGCGAAGGCACAGGTACTGGGCCATATAGCGCTGCTTGAGAAAGAAGTCGTGTCGAAAGCTTCTCCCAACTCAGATCTTGTTTCGGTAGAGAGAAGCATAAGCAAAACACTCGTTGTCTCCTAGAGAGGTGTATGTCTGGAAATGAGAGGAAGCGTAAGGAATGTGCTATACACTTGGGTCTACAAAACAGCGCTGTGGAGGTGCGGTCTTTCGACTGCCACCTCCTCTGCTAAGAAACGAAGCGGCTTGAGGCAAAGTGTGAAAGAAAGCAGAGGGGAAGCGTGATCGACCTTACTCGCGGAACAACTTCTTACGGAGGGCTTTTCTCAACGAACACCATGCATGGGTCACGAAGATAGAAGCGTCTTCCAAAGTATGCGAGTTAGGCAGAGGAAAGGCATACACAAATCTGTGAGAACCAAGTCTATCTCAAACGCGACTTCGAGCTCCCACCTGGGTTCGCGAGGAATTCATACTCACAGAACGTATGTGTTGAATCCTAAACCAAGGGAGTACTAATCAGTCTGAAGAAACACCACTGCAGAGAAACCGTGTTTCTACTAACATCTCACCCTGAACATGGTAGACTTTTCCAATGTAAAGTGTGAAATCGCAAGGAATGTGCCCCGTGCCTGTCCCACAGACATACTTAGTGTAGAATGTCTGTCCCCATTCGAATCTTGTTCCGTGGGAAGTGTTTTCAAGAGTAGGAGAGAGAACAGATGGAACGTGTCAAGGTTTTCATTGTGAGAAGGAAATCCATCAGGAAAGCCATACACGTAAGGATGAGAAGCACTTTAGCATGAAACGGTGAAGGCATCTTGAATGGGCCCTGTGACGGTGCTGGAGAAACCTCTTCTGAAGTAGGCTTCCCTCAGCTGTCCTATGGTTTCAGTGCGATGAAAGTGTTTTCCCTAGCGGGTGTGAACGCGTAAGGGACATGGTCTAGACTTAACT
The DNA here is from genome assembly GCF_037043125.1 of Eumetopias jubatus. NCBI lineage: Eukaryota > Metazoa > Chordata > Mammalia > Carnivora > Otariidae > Eumetopias > Eumetopias jubatus. The sequence goes on along the minus strand of NW_028275121.1, from coordinate 5,933 downwards.
CTCCGTGGCGAATGTGCCTACAGTCGTGACATGAAGAACGATGTATGGAAATGGATGATGTGAGCAAGCCTAAGGAAGATGGCACTCGTTTCTTTAACTCTAAGAACAAATCTAGAGTGTTGCCGTCCTTCGACTACCATCTCTTTTCGTAAGGTTGGAAGCAGCTTGTTAAACATTGTGTGCAAGGAAAGAGGTGGAACGTGCCTTCCTGTACAGCGGGGAACACGTTGTGCAGAGGGTTTCTCTCCTTTAAGTCCTGTGTCATGCAGGTGGATGGGTCTTCAAATGGACGTGGGCTCCCTTCAGGGCCTAGTAGCCTTACACTGAACTCTGAGAAAGAAGGCCTCGTCAAACAGGTTTTCGTGCGAACATCTTGGTTCTTGAAGATAGAAGCCCTTGGAGATATATGTGCTGCTCTCTAAGGGAAGGTTCTTATACTCACCTCTCAAGAAACAAAGCTGCAGGGAAATAGTCTTTCCACTACCACCTACAGGGACGAAGATGGAAGCAATTTCCAACGTTCGCAGTGAAGGCACAAATACTGTGTCATGTACCACTGCTTGAGAAAGAAGTTGTGTCGAAAGTTTCTCCCTCCTCAGATCTTGTTTCAGGAAGCTAGAAGTGTTTTCAGTTCTTCGCGTGAAAGCGCAAGGAAAATGCCATAGGCTGAATTGTGAAGAAAAATGTGGGTCGAATGTTACCACCAAGTCACAAGTTGTCCCCTATAGAGGTGTGTGTCTGTAAATCGGAGGAAGCGTAAGGAAAGTGCTATACACTTATTTCTACAAAACACCGCTGTGGAAGTGCGGCCGTTCCATGAGGAAGGATGAGTATGGATATGTATTATGTGAGGAAGCATAAGGAGGATTGCCTACCCATGGTTAACTCTAAGAACAAATCTAGAGGTTTGCCGTCCTTCGACGACCAGCTCTTTCCCTACGGATGGAAGCACCTTTTTACAACGTAGTGTAAAAGGAAAGAGACGGAAAGCGCGGTACACTACGGTGAGGAACACGTTGTGTGGAGGGTTTCTCTGCACCAAAGTCTTGTGTCATGAAGTTGGAAGGGCCTTCAAATGTACGCGAGCTCGGCCTCAGCAGCGCCTTCCACTGAACTCAGAGAAACAAGGCCACGTCCAACAGGATTTCCTGCTAACCTCTTGGTTCGGGAAGCGTGAAGCCTTTGGAGATATAGGTGTAAGTGTCTAACACTCAGCTCTCAAGGAACAAAACGGTAGAGAAATCGCCTTTCCACTACCATCTACAGGGAAGAAAATGGAGGAAAGTCCCGACGTTAAAAGCGAAGGCACAAATACTGTGCCATATACCACTGCTTGAGAACGAACTTGTATCGAAAGCCTCTCCCAACTCAGATCTTGTTTCGGGAAGATAGAAGCCTTGTCAGTACTTTGTTTGAAAACACCAGGAAAACGCCACACGCTGAATTGTGAAGAAAAATGTGGGTCGAATGTGACAACCAACCCACTAGTAGTCCCCTAGAGAGGTGTGTGTCTGGAAATAGGAGGAAGCATAAGGGACGTGTGATACACTTAAGTCGAAGAAACAACGCTGTGGCGGTGCGGTCCTTCGACTGCCATCTGCTTTGCTAAGGAACGAAGCGGCTTGAAGCAAAGTGTGAAAGAGTACGGAGGGGAAGGAAGAGAGACATACCTTAGTCGCCGAACAACTTCTTATGGAGGGCTTTTCTCAACGAACACCATGGGTCACGAAGAGGGAAGGGTTTTCAAATGTATGTGACTTCGCCAAAGGAAAGGCATACATGAATCTCTGCGAAGCAAGTCCATCTCAAACGCGACTTCGAGCTCCCATCTGGGTTCGCGAGGAATTCATAGTCACAAAACGTATGGGCTGAATCCTAAACAAAGGGAGTACTATGCAGTCTGAAGAAACACCACTGCAGAGAAACCGTGTTTCTACTAACATCTTCCCTGAACATGGTAGACGTTACCCATGTAAGTGTGAAATCGCAAGGAATGTGCCCCGTGCCTGTCCCACAGACATACTTACTGTAGAATGTCTGTCCCCATTCGAACCTTGTTCTGTGAGAAGTGTTTTTCAAGAGTAGGAGAGAGAGCAGATGGAACGTGTCAAGGTTTTCATTGTGAGAAAGAAATCCATTAGGAAAGCCATACACGTAAGAATGAGAAGAACTTTAGCATGAAACGGAGAAGGCATCTTGAAAGGGCCCTGTGACGGTGCTGGAGAAACCTCTTCTGAAGTAGGCTTCCCTCAGGTGTCCTATGGTTTCAGTGAGATGAAAATGTTTTCCGTAGTGGGGGTGAAGGCGCAAGGGACATGGGCTAGACTTAACTCTCCGTGTCGAATGTGCCTACAGTCATGACATGAAGAACAATGTATGGAAATGGATGATGTGAGCAAGCCTAAGGAAGATGGCATACGTTTGTTTAACTCTAAGAACAAATCTATTTTGTTGCCGTCCTTCGACTACCATCTCTTTTAGTAAGGAAGGAAGCAGCTTGTTAAACCTTGTGTGCAAGGAAAGAGGTGGAACGTGCATTCCTGTACATCGGGAAACACGTTGTGCAGAGAGCTTCTCTCCTTTAAGTCCTGTGTCATGCAGGTGGATGGGGCTTCAAATGGACGTGGGCTCCCTTCAGGGCCTGGTAGCCTTACACTGAACTCTGAGAAAGAAGGCCTCGTCAAACAGGTTTTCGTGCGAACATCTTGGTTCTTGAAGATAGAAGCCCTTGGAGATATATGTGTTGCTCTCTAAGGGAAGGTTCTTATACTCACCTCTCAAGAAACAAAGCTGCAGGGAAATAGTCTTTCCACTACCACCTACAGGGATGAAGATGGAAGCAATTTCCAACGTTCGCAGTGAAGGCACAAATCTGTGTCAGGTACCACTGCTTGAGAAAGAAGTTGTGTCGAAAGTTTCTCCCTACTCAGATCTTGTTTCAGGAAGCTAGAAACATTTTCAGTTCTTTGCGTGAAAGCGTAAGGAAAATGCCATAGGCTGAATTGTAAAGAAAAATGTGGGTCGAATGTTATCACCAACTCACAAGTTGTCCCCTATAGAGGTGTGTGTATGGAAATCGGAGGAAGCATAAGCAACGAGCTCTGCAATTAATTCTTCAAGAACAATGCTGTGGAGGAGCGGTCCTTCGACTCCCTTCTGCTTTCCTAAGGATCGAAGCGGCTTTACACCAAGTGTGAAGGCTTCTGTCATGAAGTTGGAAGGCCTTCAAATGTAGGCGAGCTAGCCTCAGCAGAGCCCTTACGCTGAACTCAGAGAAACAACGGCATGTGAAAACTGATTTCGAGCTCACATCTTGGTTCGGGAAGAATGAAGCCTTCTGAGCTATATGTGTCAGTGCCTTACACTCACCTCTCAAGGAACAACACGGTAGAGGGAGATAGTCCTTCTACTGCCATCTACTGGGAAGAAGATGGAAGAACGTTCCAACGGTCACAGCGGAAGGCACAGGTACTGGGCCATATAGCGCTGCTTGAGAAAGAAGTCGTGTCGAAAGCTTTCTCCCAACTCAGATCTTGTTTCGGTAGAGAGAAGCATAAGCAAAACACTCGTTGTCTCCTAGAGAGGTGTATGTCTGGAAATGAGAGGAAGCGTAAGGAATGTGCTATACACTTGGGTCTACAAAACAGCGCTGTGGAGGTGCGGTCTTTCGACTGCCACCTCCTCTGCTAAGAAACGAAGCGGCTTGAGGCAAAGTGTGAAAGAAAGCAGAGGGGAAGCGTGATCGACCTTACTCGCGGAACAACTTCTTACGGAGGGCTTTTCTCAACGAACACCATGCATGGGTCACGAAGATAGAAGCGTCTTCCAAAGTATGCGAGTTAGGCAGAGGAAAGGCATACACAAATCTGTGAGAACCAAGTCTATCTCAAACGCGACTTCGAGCTCCCACCTGGGTTCGCGAGGAATTCATACTCACAGAACGTATGTGTTGAATCCTAAAACCAAGGGAGTACTAATCAGTCTGAAGAAACACCACTGCAGAGAAACCGTGTTTCTACTAACATCTCACCCTGAACATGGTAGACTTTTCCAATGTAAAGTGTGAAATCGCAAGGAATGTGCCCCGTGCCTGTCCCACAGACATACTTAGTGTAGAATGTCTGTCCCATTCGAATCTTGTTCCGTGGGAAGTGTTTTCAAGAGTAGGAGAGAGAACAGATGGAACGTGTCAAGGTTTTCATTGTGAGAAGGAAATCCATCAGGAAAGCCATACACGTAAGGATGAGAAGCACTTTAGCATGAAACGGTGAAGGCATCTTGAATGGGCCCTGTGACGGTGCCTGGAGAAACCTCTTCTGAAGTAGGCTTCCCTCAGCTGTCCTATGGTTTCAGTGCGATGAAAGTGTTTTCCCTAGCGGGTGTGAACGCGTAAGGGACATGGTCTAGACTTAACTCTCCGTGGCGAATGTGCCTACAGTCGTGACATGAAGAACGATGTATGGAAATGGATGATGTGAGCAAGCCTAAGGAAGATGGCACTCGTTTCTTTAACTCTAAGAACAAATCTAGAGTGTTGCCGTCCTTCGACTACCATCTCTTTTCGTAAGGTTGGAAGCAGCTTGTTAAACATTGTGTGCAAGGAAAGAGGTGGAACGTGCCTTCCTGTACAGCGGGGAACACGTTGTGCAGAGGGTTTCTCTCCTTTAAGTCCTGTGTCATGCAGGTGGATGGGTCTTCAAATGGACGTGGGCTCCCTTCAGGCCTAGTAGCCTTACACTGAACTCTGAGAAAGAAGGCCTCGTCAAACAGGTTTTCGTGCGAACATCTTGGTTCTTGAAGATAGAAGCCCTTGGAGATATATGTGCTGCTCTCTAAGGGAAGGTTCTTATACTCACCTCTCAAGAAACAAAGCTGCAGGGAAATAGTCTTTCCACTACCACCTACAGGGACGAAGATGGAAGCAATTTCCAACGTTCGCAGTGAAGGCACAAATACTGTGTCATGTACCACTGCTTGAGAAAGAAGTTGTGTCGAAAGTTTCTCCCTCCTCAGATCTTGTTTCAGGAAGCTAGAAGTGTTTTCAGTTCTTCGCGTGAAAGCGCAAGGAAAATGCCATAGGCTGAATTGTGAAGAAAAATGTGGGTCGAATGTTACCACCAAGTCACAAGTTGTCCCCTATAGAGGGTGTGTGTCTGTAAATCGGAGGAAGCGTAAGGAAAGTGGCTATACACTTATTTCTACAAAACACCGCTGTGGAAGTGCGGCCGTTCCATGAGGAAGGATGAGTATGGATATGTATTATGTGAGGAAGCATAAGGAGGATTGCCTACCCATGGTTAACTCTAAGAACAAATCTAGAGGTTTGCCGTCCTTCGACGACCAGCTCTTTCCCTACGGATGGAAGCACCTTTTTACAACGTAGTGTAAAAGGAAAGAGACGGAAAGCGCGGTACACTACGGTGAGGAACACGTTGTGTGGAGGGTTTCTCTGCACGAAAGTCTTGTGTCATGAAGTTGGAAGGGCCTTCAAATGTACGCGAGCTCGCCTCAGCAGCGCCTTCCACTGAACTCAGAGAAACAAGGCCACGTCCAACAGGATTTCCTGCTAACCTCTTGGTTCGGGAAGCGTGAAGCCTTTGGAGATATAGGTGTAAGTGTCTAACACTCAGCTCTCAAGGAACAAAACGGTAGAGAAATCGCCTTTCCACTACCATCTACAGGGAAGAAAATGGAGGAAAGTCCCGACGTTAAAAGCGAAGGCACAAATACTGTGCCATATACCACTGCTTGAGAACGAACTTGTATCGAAAGCCTCTCCCCAACTCAGATCTTGTTTCGGGAAGATAGAAGCCTTGTCAGTACTTTGTTTGAAAAACACCAGGAAAACGCCACACGCTGAATTGTGAAGAAAATGTGGGTCGAATGTGACAACCAACCCACTAGTAGTCCCCTAGAGAGGTGTGTGTCTGGAA
>NW_028275120.1:0-45601 GCF_037043125.1 Eumetopias jubatus | reverse complement strand
GGAATCCTGTTCCGTGAGAAGCGTTTCCAAGAGTATGAGAGAGAGCAGATGGAAAAGGTCATGGTTTGGAAGCGTGAGAAGGAGACCCGTCAGGAAAGCCATACACGTAAGTCGGGGAAGCACTTTCGCGTGACATGGTGAAGGCATCTAGAATGTGCCCTGTGACGGTGCTCGAGAAACCACTTGTGAAGAAGGCTTCCCTCAACTGCCGTATCGTTTCCGTAGGAGGAAACTGTTTTCCGTAGTGGGTGTGAAGGCATAAGGGACGTAGACGAGACTTCGCTCTCCGCTTCGAAGGTGCCTGCCGTCGTTACACGAAGAAGGATGTGTATGGAAATGGATGACTGCGGAAGCATAAGGAAGATGGCATGCGTTTGTTTAACTCTAAGAACAAGTCTCGAGGGTTCCCGTCCTTCGACTACCATCTCTTCTCGTAAGGATGCGAAGCCGCTCCTTAAACCTCGTGTGAACGAAAAGAGATGGAACGCGCGATACCGCACAGTGAGGAACACGTTGTGCGGAGGGTTTCTCTCCATTACGTCCTGTGTCATGGAGGTGGATGGGTCTTGCAATGTACGTGGGCTAGCCTCAGTAGCAGTAGTAGCCTGACACTGAATTCTGAGAAACAAGGCCATGTCAAACAGGCTTTCGCGCTAACATCGTGGTGCTTGAAGAAAGAAGCCTTTGGAGACATGTGCGTTGCTATATAAGGTAGGCGTCTTACACTCACCTCTCACGAAACCAAACTGTAGGGAACTAGTCTTTCCACTACCGCCTCCGGGGAAGAAGTTGGAAGAACTTTCCGACGTTCAAAGTGAAGGCACAAATGCTGGGCCGTCTACCACTGTTTGAGAGAGGAGTTGTGTCTCAAGCTCCTGTCAACCCAGATCTTGCTTCGGGAAGAGAGAAGCGTTTTCAGGACTTCGTGTGAAAGCGTAAGGACAATGCCATAGGCTGAATGGTGAAGGAAAATGTGGGTCGAATGCGACCACCAACTAACAAGTTGTCCCCTAGGGAGGTGTGTGTCTGGAAATGGGAGGAAGCGTAAGGAACGAGCTGTACACTTAAGTCTAAGAGACAATGCTGTGGAGGAGCCGTCCTTCGACTCCCCGCCTCCTTTCCTAAGGATCGAAGCAGCTTGACGCCGAGTGTGAACGGAAGCAGAGGAAAAGCCTGCTATACCTTACTCGGGGAACCACTTTGTATGGAGGGCTTCTCTCAATGAACACCACGGCTCACGACGCTAGAAGGGTTTTCAACGTACGTGAGTTCGCCAAAGGAAAGCCACAGACTACACTGTGCGAAACAAGTCTGTGTCAAACCGCGCCTTCGAGCTTCCATCTGGCTTCACGGGGAAAACCTAGTCACAACATGAACGTGTGGAGCCCTAAACAGGCGGCGTGCACGTCGGTCTGAAGAAACACCACTGCAGAGAAACCGTGTTTCTCCCAACCTCTTCCCTGAAAATGGTAGTCTATTCCAAGGTAAGTGTGACAGCGCAAGGCATGTGCCCCATGCCTGCGCACGGAAATAAGGAGTGGAGATTGTCTCTCCCGGTTCAAACCTTGTTCCGTGAGAAATGTTTTCAAGAGTACGAGAGAGAGCAGAGGGAAAAGGTCATGCCTTTAAGTCTGAGAAGGAAACCCTGGAAAGCCGTACGCCTACGTATGAGCGGCATTCTGGCGCGAACGTGTGAAGGCATAAAGAATGTGTCCTGGGACGGTGCTTGACAAACCCCTTGTGAAGAAGTCTTCCCTCAGCTATCATATGGTTTCAGGAAGATAAAAGTGTTTTCCGCCGTGGGCGTGAAGGCACGAGGGACGTGCCCTAGAGTGAGCTGTCCGTTTCGAATGTGCCGCCCGTCGTTCCACGAAGAAGGGTGAGTATGGAAATGTATGATGTGAGGAAGCATAGGGAAGATTGCCTACGGGTGTTTAACTCTAAGGACAAATCTAGAGGGTTGCCGTCCGTCGACGACCAGCTCTTTCCCTACGGATGGAAGCGCCGTGTTAAAGCTTAGGGCGAGAGAAAAGAGACGGAATGCGAGATACACCACAGTGGGGAACACGTTGTGTGGAGGGCTTCTCTCCACCAAAGTCTTGGGTCACGAATTTGGAAGGGCCTTCAAATGTACGTGAGCTAGCGTCAGCAGAGCCTTCCACTGAACTCAGAGAAACGAGGCCGCGTCAAACATGATTTCGTGCTAACCCCTTGGTTCGCGAAGCGCGAAGCCTTTTGAGATATGTGTGTGAGGGTCTTGCACTCACCTCTCAAGAAACAAAACGGTAGAGCAATAGTCTTCCCACTACCATCTACAGGGAAGAAGACGGAGGAAATGTCCACGTTAAAAGTGAAGGCGCAAGTTACTGTGCCATAGAGCCCTGCTTGGGAAAGAACTTGTGTCGAAAGCTTCTCCCAACTCAGATCTTGTTTCGGGAAGATAGAAGCGCTGTCGGTACTTTGTGTGGAAACACAAGGAAAATGCCACACGCTGAATTGTGAAGAGAAATGTGGGTCGAACGTGACCACCAACACACTCGTTGTCCCCTAGAGAGGTGTGTGTCTGGAAGTGGGAGGAAGCGTAACGGACGTGCTATACACTTAACTCCAAGAAACAACGCTGTGGAGGTGCGGTCCTTCGACTGCCCTTCTTCTTTGCTAAGGAACGAAGCGGCTTGAAGCCAAGTGTGAAAGGAAACGGAGGGCAAGGAAGGGTGATATGCCTCACTCGCGGCACAACTTCTGATGGAGGGCTTTTCTCAACGAACACCATGTGTCACGAAGATAGAAGGGTTTGCGAAAGTATGTGACTTCGCCAAAGGAAAGGCATACACGAATCTCGGCGAACCACGTCTGTGTCGATCGCGACTTCGAGCTTCCATCTGGGTTCCCGAGGAACCCATAGTCACATAATGTATGTGTTGTATCCTACTGCAGAAACACCACTGCAGAGAAACCGTGCGTCTACTATCACCTTCCCTGAAACTGGTAGACTTTTGCAATGGAAGTGGGAAATCGCAAGGAATGTGCCCCGTGCCTGTGCCACGGAAGTAACTAGTGTAAATGTCTGTCGCGATTGGAATCCTGTTCCGTGAGAAGCGTTTCCAAGAGTATGAGAGAGAGCAGATGGAAAAGGTCATGGTTTGAAGCGTGAGAAGGAGACCCGTCAGGAAAGCCATACACGTAAGTCGGGGAAGCACTTTCGCGTGACATGGTGAAGGCATCTAGAATGTGCCCTGTGACGGTGCTCGAGAAACCACTTGTGAAGAAGGCTTCCCTCAACTGCCGTATCGTTTCCGTAGGAGGAAACTGTTTTCCGTAGTGGGTGTGAAGGCATAAGGGACGTAGACGAGACTTCGCTCTCCGCTTCGAAGGTGCCTGCCGTCGTTACACGAAGAAGGATGTGTATGGAAATGGATGACTGCGGAAGCATAAGGAAGATGGCATGCGTTTGTTTAACTCTAAGAACAAGTCTCGAGGTTCCCGTCCTTCGACTACCATCTCTTCTCGTAAGGATGCGAAGCCGCTCCTTAAACCTCGTGTGAACGAAAAGAGATGGAACGCGCGATACCGCACAGTGAGGAACACGTTGTGCGGAGGGTTTCTCTCCATTACGTCCTGTGTCATGGAGGTGGATGGGTCTTGCAATGTACGTGGGCTAGCCTCAGTAGCAGTAGTAGCCTGACACTGAATTCTGAGAAACAAGGCCATGTCAAACAGGCTTTCGCGCTAACATCGTGGTGCTTGAAGAAAGAAGCCTTTGGAGACATGTGCGTTGCTATATAAGGTAGGCGTCTTACACTCACCTCTCACGAAACCAAACTGTAGGGAACTAGTCTTTCCACTACCGCCTCCGGGGAAGAAGTTGGAAGAACTTTCCGACGTTCAAAGTGAAGGCACAAATGCTGGGCCGTCTACCACTGTTTGAGAGAGGAGTTGTGTCTCAAGCTCCTGTCAACCCAGATCTTGCTTCGGGAAGAGAGAAGCGTTTTCAGGACTTCGTGTGAAAGCGTAAGGACAATGCCATAGGCTGAATGGTGAAGGAAAATGTGGGTCGAATGCGACCACCAACTAACAAGTTGTCCCCTAGGGAGGTGTGTGTCTGGAAATGGGAGGAAGCGTAAGGAACGAGCTGTACACTTAAGTCTAAGAGACAATGCTGTGGAGGAGCGGTCCTTCGACTCCCCGCCTCCTTTCCTAAGGATCGAAGCAGCTTGACGCCGAGTGTGAACGGAAGCAGAGGAAAAGCCTGCTATACCTTACTCGGGGAACCACTTTGTATGGAGGGCTTCTCTCAATGAACACCACGGCTCACGACGCTAGAAGGGTTTTCAAACGTACGTGAGTTCGCCAAAGGAAAGCCACAGACTACACTGTGCGAAACAAGTCTGTGTCAAACCGCGCCTTCGAGCTTCCATCTGGCTTCACGGGGAAAACCTAGTCACAACATGAACGTGTGGAGCCCTAAACAGGCGGCGTGCACGTCGGTCTGAAGAAACACCACTGCAGAGAAACCGTGTTTCTCCCAACCTCTTCCCTGAAAATGGTAGTCTATTCCAAGGTAAGTGTGACAGCGCAAGGCATGTGCCCCATGCCTGCGCCACGGAAATAAGGAGTGGAGATTGTCTCTCCCGGTTCAAACCTTGTTCCGTGAGAAATGTTTTCAAGAGTACGAGAGAGAGCAGAGGGAAAAGGTCATGCCTTTAAGTCTGAGAAGGAAACCCTGGAAAGCCGTACGCCTACGTATGAGCGGCATTCTGGCGCGAACGTGTGAAGGCATAAAGAATGTGTCCTGGGACGGTGCTTGACAAACCCTTGTGAAGAAGTCTTCCCTCAGCTATCATATGGTTTCAGGAAGATAAAAGTGTTTTCCGCCGTGGGCGTGAAGGCACGAGGGACGTGCCCTAGAGTGAGCTGTCCGTTTCGAATGTGCCGCCCGTCGTTCCACGAAGAAGGGTGAGTATGGAAATGTATGATGTGAGGAAGCATAGGGAAGATTGCCTACGGGTGTTTAACTCTAAGGACAAATCTAGAGGGTTGCCGTCCGTCGACGACCAGCTCTTTCCCTACGGATGGAAGCGCCGTGTTAAAGCTTAGGGCGAGAGAAAAGAGACGGAATGCGAGATACACCACAGTGGGGAACACGTTGTGTGGAGGGCTTCTCTCCACCAAAGTCTTGGGTCACGAATTTGGAAGGGCCTTCAAATGTACGTGAGCTAGCGTCAGCAGAGCCTTCCACTGAACTCAGAGAAACGAGGCCGCGTCAAACATGATTTCGTGCTAACCCCTTGGTTCGCGAAGCGCGAAGCCTTTTGAGATATGTGTGTGAGGGTCTTGCACTCACCTCTCAAGAAACAAAACGGTAGAGCAATAGTCTTCCCACTACCATCTACAGGGAAGAAGACGGAGGAAATGTCCCACGTTAAAAGTGAAGGCGCAAGTTACTGTGCCATAGAGCCCTGCTTGGGAAAGAACTTGTGTCGAAAGCTTCTCCCAACTCAGATCTTGTTTCGGGAAGATAGAAGCGCTGTCGGTACTTTGTGTGGAAACACAAGGAAAATGCCACACGCTGAATTGTGAAGAGAAATGTGGGTCGAACGTGACCACCAACACACTCGTTGTCCCCTAGAGAGGTGTGTGTCTGGAAGTGGGAGGAAGCGTAACGGACGTGCTATACACTTAACTCCAAGAAACAACGCTGTGGAGGTGCGGTCCTTCGACTGCCCTTCTTCTTTGCTAAGGAACGAAGCGGCTTGAAGCCAAGTGTGAAAGGAAACGGAGGGCAAGGAAGGGTGATATACCTCACTCGCGGCACAACTTCTGATGGAGGGCTTTTCTCAACGAACACCATGTGTCACGAAGATAGAAGGGTTTGCGAAAGTATGTGACTTCGCCAAAGGAAAGGCATACACGAATCTCGGCGAACCACGTCTGTGTCGATCGCGACTTCGAGCTTCCATCTGGGTTCCCGAGGAACCCATAGTCACATAATGTATGTGTTGTATCCTACTGCAGAAACACCACTGCAGAGAAACCGTGCGTCTACTATCACCTTCCCTGAAACTGGTAGACTTTTGCAATGGAAGTGGGAAATCGCAAGGAATGTGCCCCGTGCCTGTGCCACGGAAGTAACTAGTGTCAATGTCTGTCGCGATTGGAATCCTGTTCCGTGAGAAGCGTTTCCAAGAGTATGAGAGAGAGCAGATGGAAAAGGTCATGGTTTGAAGCGTGAGAAGGAGACCCGTCAGGAAAGCCATACACGTAAGTCGGGGAAGCACTTTCGCGTGACATGGTGAAGGCATCTAGAATGTGCCCTGTGACGGTGCTCGAGAAACCACTTGTGAAGAAGGCTTCCCTCAACTGCCGTATCGTTTCCGTAGGAGGAAACTGTTTTCCGTAGTGGGTGTGAAGGCATAAGGGACGTAGACGAGACTTCGCTCTCCGCTTCGAAGGTGCCTGCCGTCGTTACACGAAGAAGGATGTGTATGGAAATGGATGACTGCGGAAGCATAAGGAAGATGGCATGCGTTTGTTTAACTCTAAGAACAAGTCTCGAGGGTTCCCGTCCTTCGACTACCATCTCTTCTCGTAAGGATGCGAAGCCGCTCCTTAAACCTCGTGTGAACGAAAAGAGATGGAACGCGCGATACCGCACAGTGAGGAACACGTTGTGCGGAGGGTTTCTCTCCATTACGTCCTGTGTCATGGAGGTGGATGGGTCTTGCAATGTACGTGGGCTAGCCTCAGTAGCAGTAGTAGCCTGACACTGAATTCTGAGAAACAAGGCCATGTCAAACAGGCTTTCGCGCTAACATCGTGGTGCTTGAAGAAAGAAGCCTTTGGAGACATGTGCGTTGCTATATAAGGTAGGCGTCTTACACTCACCTCTCACGAAACCAAACTGTAGGGAACTAGTCTTTCCACTACCGCCTCCGGGGAAGAAGTTGGAAGAACTTTCCGACGTTCAAAGTGAAGGCACAAATGCTGGGCCGTCTACCACTGTTTGAGAGAGGAGTTGTGTCTCAAGCTCCTGTCAACCCAGATCTTGCTTCGGGAAGGGAGAAGCGTTTTCAGGACTTCGTGTGAAAGCGTAAGGACAATGCCATAGGCTGAATGGTGAAGGAAAATGTGGGTCGAATGCGACCACCAACTAACAAGTTGTCCCCTAGGGAGGTGTGTGTCTGGAAATGGGAGGAAGCGTAAGGAACGAGCTGTACACTTAAGTCTAAGAGACAATGCTGTGGAGGAGCGGTCCTTCGACTCCCCGCCTCCTTTCCTAAGGATCGAAGCAGCTTGACGCCGAGTGTGAACGGAAGCAGAGGAAAAGCCTGCTATACCTTACTCGGGGAACCACTTTGTATGGAGGGCTTCTCTCAATGAACACCACGGCTCACGACGCTAGAAGGGTTTTCAAACGTACGTGAGTTCGCCAAAGGAAAGCCACAGACTACACTGTGCGAAACAAGTCTGTGTCAAACCGCGCCTTCGAGCTTCCATCTGGCTTCACGGGGAAAACCTAGTCACAACATGAACGTGTGGAGCCCTAAACAGGCGGCGTGCACGTCGGTCTGAAGAAACACCACTGCAGAGAAACCGTGTTTCTCCCAACCTCTTCCCTGAAAATGGTAGTCTATTCCAAGGTAAGTGTGACAGCGCAAGGCATGTGCCCCATGCCTGCGCCACGGAAATAAGGAGTGGAGATTGTCTCTCCCGGTTCAAACCTTGTTCCGTGAGAAATGTTTTCAAGAGTACGAGAGAGAGCAGAGGGAAAAGGTCATGCCTTTAAGTCTGAGAAGGAAACCCTGGAAAGCCGTACGCCTACGTATGAGCGGCATTCTGGCGCGAACGTGTGAAGGCATAAAGAATGTGTCCTGGGACGGTGCTTGACAAACCCCTTGTGAAGAAGTCTTCCCTCAGCTATCATATGGTTTCAGGAAGATAAAAGTGTTTTCCGCCGTGGGCGCGAAGGCACGAGGGACGTGCCCTAGAGTGAGCTGTCCGTTTCGAATGTGCCGCCCGTCGTTCCACGAAGAAGGGTGAGTATGGAAATGTATGATGTGAGGAAGCATAGGGAAGATTGCCTACGGGTGTTTAACTCTAAGGACAAATCTAGAGGGTTGCCGTCCGTCGACGACCAGCTCTTTCCCTACGGATGGAAGCGCCGTGTTAAAGCTTAGGGCGAGAGAAAAGAGACGGAATGCGAGATACACCACAGTGGGGAACACGTTGTGTGGAGGGCTTCTCTCCACCAAAGTCTCGGGTCACGAATTTGGAAGGGCCTTCAAATGTACGTGAGCTAGCGTCAGCAGAGCCTTCCACTGAACTCAGAGAAACGAGGCCGCGTCAAACATGATTTCGTGCTAACCCCTTGGTTCGCGAAGCGCGAAGCCTTTTGAGATATGTGTGTGAGGGTCTTGCACTCACCTCTCAAGAAACAAAACGGTAGAGCAATAGTCTTCCCACTACCATCTACAGGAAGAAGACGGAGGAAATGTCCCACGTTAAACGTGAAGGCGCAAGTTACTGTGCCATAGAGCCCTGCTTGGGAAAGAACTTGTGTCGAAAGCTTCTCCCAACTCAGATCTTGTTTCGGGAAGATAGAAGCGCTGTCGGTACTTTGTGTGGAAACACAAGGAAAATGCCACACGCTGAATTGTGAAGAGAAATGTGGGTCGAACGTGACCACCAACACACTCGTTGTCCCCTAGAGAGGTGTGTGTCTGGAAGTGGGAGGAAGCGTAACGGACGTGCTATACACTTAACTCCAAGAAACAACGCTGTGGAGGTGCGGTCCTTCGACTGCCCTTCTTCTTTGCTAAGGAACGAAGCGGCTTGAAGCCAAGTGTGAAAGGAAACGGAGGGCAAGGAAGGGTGATATGCCTCACTCGCGGCACAACTTCTGATGGAGGGCTTTTCTCAACGAACACCATGTGTCACGAAGATAGAAGGGTTTGCGAAAGTATGTGACTTCGCCAAAGGAAAGGCATACACGAATCTCGGCGAACCACGTCTGTGTCGATCGCGACTTCGAGCTTCCATCTGGGTTCCCGAGGAACCCATAGTCACATAATGTATGTGTTGTATCCTACTGCAGAAACACCACTGCAGAGAAACCGTGCGTCTACTATCACCTTCCCTGAAACTGGTAGACTTTTGCAATGGAAGTGGGAAATCGCAAGGAATGTGCCCCGTGCCTGTGCCACGGAAGTAACTAGTGTCAATGTCTGTCGCGATTGGAATCCTGTTCCGTGAGAAGCGTTTCCAAGAGTATGAGAGAGAGCAGATGGAAAAGGTCATGGTTTGAAGCGTGAGAAGGAGACCCGTCAGGAAAGCCATACACGTAAGTCGGGGAAGCACTTTCGCGTGACATGGTGAAGGCATCTAGAATGTGCCCTGTGACGGTGCTCGAGAAACCACTTGTGAAGAAGGCTTCCCTCAACTGCCGTATCGTTTCCGTAGGAGGAAACTGTTTTCCGTAGTGGGTGTGAAGGCATAAGGGACGTAGACGAGACTTCGCTCTCCGCTTCGAAGGTGCCTGCCGTCGTTACACGAAGAAGGATGTGTATGGAAATGGATGACTGCGGAAGCATAAGGAAGATGGCATGCGTTTGTTTAACTCTAAGAACAAGTCTCGAGGGTTCCCGTCCTTCGACTACCATCTCTTCTCGTAAGGATGCGAAGCCGCTCCTTAAACCTCGTGTGAACGAAAAGAGATGGAACGCGCGATACCGCACAGTGAGGAACACGTTGTGCGGAGGGTTTCTCTCCATTACGTCCTGTGTCATGGAGGTGGATGGGTCTTGCAATGTACGTGGGCTAGCCTCAGTAGCAGTAGTAGCCTGACACTGAATTCTGAGAAACAAGGCCATGTCAAACAGGCTTTCGCGCTAACATCGTGGTGCTTGAAGAAAGAAGCCTTTGGAGACATGTGCGTTGCTATATAAGGTAGGCGTCTTACACTCACCTCTCACGAAACCAAACTGTAGGGAACTAGTCTTTCCACTACCGCCTCCGGGGAAGAAGTTGGAAGAACTTTCCGACGTTCAAAGTGAAGGCACAAATGCTGGGCCGTCTACCACTGTTTGAGAGAGGAGTTGTGTCTCAAGCTCCTGTCAACCCAGATCTTGCTTCGGGAAGAGAGAAGCGTTTTCAGGACTTCGTGTGAAAGCGTAAGGACAATGCCATAGGCTGAATGGTGAAGGAAAATGTGGGTCGAATGCGACCACCAACTAACAAGTTGTCCCCTAGGGAGGTGTGTGTCTGGAAATGGGAGGAAGCGTAAGGAACGAGCTGTACACTTAAGTCTAAGAGACAATGCTGTGGAGGAGCCGTCCTTCGACTCCCCGCCTCCTTTCCTAAGGATCGAAGCAGCTTGACGCCGAGTGTGAACGGAAGCAGAGGAAAAGCCTGCTATACCTTACTCGGGGAACCACTTTGTATGGAGGGCTTCTCTCAATGAACACCACGGCTCACGACGCTAGAAGGGTTTTCAAACGTACGTGAGTTCGCCAAAGGAAAGCCACAGACTACACTGTGCGAAACAAGTCTGTGTCAAACCGCGCCTTCGAGCTTCCATCTGGCTTCACGGGGAAAACCTAGTCACAACATGAACGTGTGGAGCCCTAAACAGGCGGCGTGCACGTCGGTCTGAAGAAACACCACTGCAGAGAAACCGTGTTTCTCCCAACCTCTTCCCTGAAAATGGTAGTCTATTCCAAGGTAAGTGTGACAGCGCAAGGCATGTGCCCCATGCCTGCGCCACGGAAATAAGGAGTGGAGATTGTCTCTCCCGGTTCAAACCTTGTTCCGTGAGAAATGTTTTCAAGAGTACGAGAGAGAGCAGAGGGAAAAGGTCATGCCTTTAAGTCTGAGAAGGAAACCCTGGAAAGCCGTACGCCTACGTATGAGCGGCATTCTGGCGCGAACGTGTGAAGGCATAAAGAATGTGTCCTGGGACGGTGCTTGACAAACCCCTTGTGAAGAAGTCTTCCCTCAGCTATCATATGGTTTCAGGAAGATAAAAGTGTTTTCCGCCGTGGGCGCGAAGGCACGAGGGACGTGCCCTAGAGTGAGCTGTCCGTTTCGAATGTGCCGCCCGTCGTTCCACGAAGAAGGGTGAGTATGGAAATGTATGATGTGAGGAAGCATAGGGAAGATTGCCTACGGGTGTTTAACTCTAAGGACAAATCTAGAGGGTTGCCGTCCGTCGACGACCAGCTCTTTCCCTACGGATGGAAGCGCCGTGTTAAAGCTTAGGGCGAGAGAAAAGAGACGGAATGCGAGATACACCACAGTGGGGAACACGTTGTGTGGAGGGCTTCTCTCCACCAAAGTCTTGGGTCACGAATTTGGAAGGGCCTTCAAATGTACGTGAGCTAGCGTCAGCAGAGCCTTCCACTGAACTCAGAGAAACGAGGCCGCGTCAAACATGATTTCGTGCTAACCCCTTGGTTCGCGAAGCGCGAAGCCTTTTGAGATATGTGTGTGAGGGTCTTGCACTCGCCTCTCAAGAAACAAAACGGTAGAGCAATAGTCTTCCCACTACCATCTACAGGGAAGAAGACGGAGGAAATGTCCCACGTTAAAAGTGAAGGCGCAAGTTACTGTGCCATAGAGCCCTGCTTGGGAAAGAACTTGTGTCGAAAGCTTCTCCCAACTCAGATCTTGTTTCGGGAAGATAGAAGCGCTGTCGGTACTTTGTGTGAAAACACAAGGAAAATGCCACACGCTGAATTGTGAAGAGAAATGTGGGTCGAACGTGACCACCAACACACTCGTTGTCCCCTAGAGAGGTGTGTGTCTGGAAGTGGGAGGAAGCGTAACGGACGTGCTATACACTTAACTCCAAGAAACAACGCTGTGGAGGTGCGGTCCTTCGACTGCCCTTCTTCTTTGCTAAGGAACGAAGCGGCTTGAAGCCAAGTGTGAAAGGAAACGGAGGGCAAGGAAGGGTGATATGCCTCACTCGCGGCACAACTTCTGATGGAGGGCTTTTCTCAACGAACACCATGTGTCACGAAGATAGAAGGGTTTGCGAAAGTATGTGACTTCGCCAAAGGAAAGGCATACACGAATCTCGGCGAACCACGTCTGTGTCGATCGCGACTTCGAGCTTCCATCTGGGTTCCCGAGGAACCCATAGTCACATAATGTATGTGTTGTATCCTACTGCAGAAACACCACTGCAGAGAAACCGTGCGTCTACTATCACCTTCCCTGAAACTGGTAGACTTTTGCAATGGAAGTGGGAAATCGCAAGGAATGTGCCCCGTGCCTGTGCCACGGAAGTAACTAGTGTCAATGTCTGTCGCGATTGGAATCCTGTTCCGTGAGAAGCGTTTCCAAGAGTATGAGAGAGAGCAGATGGAAAAGGTCATGGTTTGAAGCGTGAGAAGGAGACCCGTCAGGAAAGCCATACACGTAAGTCGGGGAAGCACTTTCGCGTGACATGGTGAAGGCATCTAGAATGTGCCCTGTGACGGTGCTCGAGAAACCACTTGTGAAGAAGGCTTCCCTCAACTGCCGTATCGTTTCCGTAGGAGGAAACTGTTTTCCGTAGTGGGTGTGAAGGCATAAGGGACGTAGACGAGACTTCGCTCTCCGCTTCGAAGGTGCCTGCCGTCGTTACACGAAGAAGGATGTGTATGGAAATGGATGACTGCGGAAGCATAAGGAAGATGGCATGCGTTTGTTTAACTCTAAGAACAAGTCTCGAGGGTTCCCGTCCTTCGACTACCATCTCTTCTCGTAAGGATGCGAAGCCGCTCCTTAAACCTCGTGTGAACGAAAAGAGATGGAACGCGCGATACCGCACAGTGAGGAACACGTTGTGCGGAGGGTTTCTCTCCATTACGTCCTGTGTCATGGAGGTGGATGGGTCTTGCAATGTACGTGGGCTAGCCTCAGTAGCAGTAGTAGCCTGACACTGAATTCTGAGAAACAAGGCCATGTCAAACAGGCTTTCGCGCTAACATCGTGGTGCTTGAAGAAAGAAGCCTTTGGAGACATGTGCGTTGCTATATAAGGTAGGCGTCTTACACTCACCTCTCACGAAACCAAACTGTAGGGAACTAGTCTTTCCACTACCGCCTCCGGGGAAGAAGTTGGAAGAACTTTCCGACGTTCAAAGTGAAGGCACAAATGCTGGGCCGTCTACCACTGTTTGAGAGAGGAGTTGTGTCTCAAGCTCCTGTCAACCCAGATCTTGCTTCGGGAAGAGAGAAGCGTTTTCAGGACTTCGTGTGAAAGCGTAAGGACAATGCCATAGGCTGAATGGTGAAGGAAAATGTGGGTCGAATGCGACCACCAACTAACAAGTTGTCCCCTAGGGAGGTGTGTGTCTGGAAATGGGAGGAAGCGTAAGGAACGAGCTGTACACTTAAGTCTAAGAGACAATGCTGTGGAGGAGCGGTCCTTCGACTCCCCGCCTCCTTTCCTAAGGATCGAAGCAGCTTGACGCCGAGTGTGAACGGAAGCAGAGGAAAAGCCTGCTATACCTTACTCGGGGAACCACTTTGTATGGAGGGCTTCTCTCAATGAACACCACGGCTCACGACGCTAGAAGGGTTTTCAAACGTACGTGAGTTCGCCAAAGGAAAGCCACAGACTACACTGTGCGAAACAAGTCTGTGTCAAACCGCGCCTTCGAGCTTCCATCTGGCTTCACGGGGAAAACCTAGTCACAACATGAACGTGTGGAGCCCTAAACAGGCGGCGTGCACGTCGGTCTGAAGAAACACCACTGCAGAGAAACCGTGTTTCTCCCAACCTCTTCCCTGAAAATGGTAGTCTATTCCAAGGTAAGTGTGACAGCGCAAGGCATGTGCCCCATGCCTGCGCCACGGAAATAAGGAGTGGAGATTGTCTCTCCCGGTTCAAACCTTGTTCCGTGAGAAATGTTTTCAAGAGTACGAGAGAGAGCAGAGGGAAAAGGTCATGCCTTTAAGTCTGAGAAGGAAACCCTGGAAAGCCGTACGCCTACGTATGAGCGGCATTCTGGCGCGAACGTGTGAAGGCATAAAGAATGTGTCCTGGGACGGTGCTTGACAAACCCCTTGTGAAGAAGTCTTCCCTCAGCTATCATATGGTTTCAGGAAGATAAAAGTGTTTTCCGCCGTGGGCGCGAAGGCACGAGGGACGTGCCCTAGAGTGAGCTGTCCGTTTCGAATGTGCCGCCCGTCGTTCCACGAAGAAGGGTGAGTATGGAAATGTATGATGTGAGGAAGCATAGGGAAGATTGCCTACGGGTGTTTAACTCTAAGGACAAATCTAGAGGGTTGCCGTCCGTCGACGACCAGCTCTTTCCCTACGGATGGAAGCGCCGTGTTAAAGCTTAGGGCGAGAGAAAAGAGACGGAATGCGAGATACACCACAGTGGGGAACACGTTGTGTGGAGGGCTTCTCTCCACCAAAGTCTTGGGTCACGAATTTGGAAGGGCCTTCAAATGTACGTGAGCTAGCGTCAGCAGAGCCTTCCACTGAACTCAGAGAAACGAGGCCGCGTCAAACATGATTTCGTGCTAACCCCTTGGTTCGCGAAGCGCGAAGCCTTTTGAGATATGTGTGTGAGGGTCTTGCACTCGCCTCTCAAGAAACAAAACGGTAGAGCAATAGTCTTCCCACTACCATCTACAGGGAAGAAGACGGAGGAAATGTCCCACGTTAAAAGTGAAGGCGCAAGTTACTGTGCCATAGAGCCCTGCTTGGGAAAGAACTTGTGTCGAAAGCTTCTCCCAACTCAGATCTTGTTTCGGGAAGATAGAAGCGCTGTCGGTACTTTGTGTGAAAACACAAGGAAAATGCCACACGCTGAATTGTGAAGAGAAATGTGGGTCGAACGTGACCACCAACACACTCGTTGTCCCCTAGAGAGGTGTGTGTCTGGAAGTGGGAGGAAGCGTAACGGACGTGCTATACACTTAACTCCAAGAAACAACGCTGTGGAGGTGCGGTCCTTCGACTGCCCTTCTTCTTTGCTAAGGAACGAAGCGGCTTGAAGCCAAGTGTGAAAGGAAACGGAGGGCAAGGAAGGGTGATATGCCTCACTCGCGGCACAACTTCTGATGGAGGGCTTTTCTCAACGAACACCATGTGTCACGAAGATAGAAGGGTTTGCGAAAGTATGTGACTTCGCCAAAGGAAAGGCATACACGAATCTCGGCGAACCACGTCTGTGTCGATCGCGACTTCGAGCTTCCATCTGGGTTCCCGAGGAACCCATAGTCACATAATGTATGTGTTGTATCCTACTGCAGAAACACCACTGCAGAGAAACCGTGCGTCTACTATCACCTTCCCTGAAACTGGTAGACTTTTGCAATGGAAGTGGGAAATCGCAAGGAATGTGCCCCGTGCCTGTGCCACGGAAGTAACTAGTGTCAATGTCTGTCGCGATTGGAATCCTGTTCCGTGAGAAGCGTTTCCAAGAGTATGAGAGAGAGCAGATGGAAAAGGTCATGGTTTGAAGCGTGAGAAGGAGACCCGTCAGGAAAGCCATACACGTAAGTCGGGGAAGCACTTTCGCGTGACATGGTGAAGGCATCTAGAATGTGCCCTGTGACGGTGCTCGAGAAACCACTTGTGAAGAAGGCTTCCCTCAACTGCCGTATCGTTTCCGTAGGAGGAAACTGTTTTCCGTAGTGGGTGTGAAGGCATAAGGGACGTAGACGAGACTTCGCTCTCCGCTTCGAAGGTGCCTGCCGTCGTTACACGAAGAAGGATGTGTATGGAAATGGATGACTGCGGAAGCATAAGGAAGATGGCATGCGTTTGTTTAACTCTAAGAACAAGTCTCGAGGGTTCCCGTCCTTCGACTACCATCTCTTCTCGTAAGGATGCGAAGCCGCTCCTTAAACCTCGTGTGAACGAAAAGAGATGGAACGCGCGATACCGCACAGTGAGGAACACGTTGTGCGGAGGGTTTCTCTCCATTACGTCCTGTGTCATGGAGGTGGATGGGTCTTGCAATGTACGTGGGCTAGCCTCAGTAGCAGTAGTAGCCTGACACTGAATTCTGAGAAACAAGGCCATGTCAAACAGGCTTTCGCGCTAACATCGTGGTGCTTGAAGAAAGAAGCCTTTGGAGACATGTGCGTTGCTATATAAGGTAGGCGTCTTACACTCACCTCTCACGAAACCAAACTGTAGGGAACTAGTCTTTCCACTACCGCCTCCGGGGAAGAAGTTGGAAGAACTTTCCGACGTTCAAAGTGAAGGCACAAATGCTGGGCCGTCTACCACTGTTTGAGAGAGGAGTTGTGTCTCAAGCTCCTGTCAACCCAGATCTTGCTTCGGGAAGAGAGAAGCGTTTTCAGGACTTCGTGTGAAAGCGTAAGGACAATGCCATAGGCTGAATGGTGAAGGAAAATGTGGGTCGAATGCGACCACCAACTAACAAGTTGTCCCCTAGGGAGGTGTGTGTCTGGAAATGGGAGGAAGCGTAAGGAACGAGCTGTACACTTAAGTCTAAGAGACAATGCTGTGGAGGAGCGGTCCTTCGACTCCCCGCCTCCTTTCCTAAGGATCGAAGCAGCTTGACGCCGAGTGTGAACGGAAGCAGAGGAAAAGCCTGCTATACCTTACTCGGGGAACCACTTTGTATGGAGGGCTTCTCTCAATGAACACCACGGCTCACGACGCTAGAAGGGTTTTCAAACGTACGTGAGTTCGCCAAAGGAAAGCCACAGACTACACTGTGCGAAACAAGTCTGTGTCAAACCGCGCCTTCGAGCTTCCATCTGGCTTCACGGGGAAAACCTAGTCACAACATGAACGTGTGGAGCCCTAAACAGGCGGCGTGCACGTCGGTCTGAAGAAACACCACTGCAGAGAAACCGTGTTTCTCCCAACCTCTTCCCTGAAAATGGTAGTCTATTCCAAGGTAAGTGTGACAGCGCAAGGCATGTGCCCCATGCCTGCGCCACGGAAATAAGGAGTGGAGATTGTCTCTCCCGGTTCAAACCTTGTTCCGTGAGAAATGTTTTCAAGAGTACGAGAGAGAGCAGAGGGAAAAGGTCATGCCTTTAAGTCTGAGAAGGAAACCCTGGAAAGCCGTACGCCTACGTATGAGCGGCATTCTGGCGCGAACGTGTGAAGGCATAAAGAATGTGTCCTGGGACGGTGCTTGACAAACCCCTTGTGAAGAAGTCTTCCCTCAGCTATCATATGGTTTCAGGAAGATAAAAGTGTTTTCCGCCGTGGGCGCGAAGGCACGAGGGACGTGCCCTAGAGTGAGCTGTCCGTTTCGAATGTGCCGCCCGTCGTTCCACGAAGAAGGGTGAGTATGGAAATGTATGATGTGAGGAAGCATAGGGAAGATTGCCTACGGGTGTTTAACTCTAAGGACAAATCTAGAGGGTTGCCGTCCGTCGACGACCAGCTCTTTCCCTACGGATGGAAGCGCCGTGTTAAAGCTTAGGGCGAGAGAAAAGAGACGGAATGCGAGATACACCACAGTGGGGAACACGTTGTGTGGAGGGCTTCTCTCCACCAAAGTCTCGGGTCACGAATTTGGAAGGGCCTTCAAATGTACGTGAGCTAGCGTCAGCAGAGCCTTCCACTGAACTCAGAGAAACGAGGCCGCGTCAAACATGATTTCGTGCTAACACCTTGGTTCGCGAAGCGCGAAGCCTTTTGAGATATGTGTGTGAGGGTCTTGCACTCACCTCTCAAGAAACAAAACGGTAGAGCAATAGTCTTCCCACTACCATCTACAGGGAAGAAGACGGAGGAAATGTCCCACGTTAAACGTGAAGGCGCAAGTTACTGTGCCATAGAGCCCTGCTTGGGAAAGAACTTGTGTCGAAAGCTTCTCCCAACTCAGATCTTGTTTCGGGAAGATAGAAGCGCTGTCGGTACTTTGTGTGAAAACACAAGGAAAATGCCACACGCTGAATTGTGAAGAGAAATGTGGGTCGAACGTGACCACCAACACACTCGTTGTCCCCTAGAGAGGTGTGTGTCTGGAAGTGGGAGGAAGCGTAACGGACGTGCTATACACTTAACTCCAAGAAACAACGCTGTGGAGGTGCGGTCCTTCGACTGCCCTTCTTCTTTGCTAAGGAACGAAGCGGCTTGAAGCCAAGTGTGAAAGGAAACGGAGGGCAAGGAAGGGTGATATACCTCACTCGCGGCACAACTTCTGATGGAGGGCTTTTCTCAACGAACACCATGTGTCACGAAGATAGAAGGGTTTGCGAAAGTATGTGACTTCGCCAAAGGAAAGGCATACACGAATCTCGGCGAACCACGTCTGTGTCGATCGCGACTTCGAGCTTCCATCTGGGTTCCCGAGGAACCCATAGTCACATAATGTATGTGTTGTATCCTACTGCAGAAACACCACTGCAGAGAAACCGTGCGTCTACTATCACCTTCCCTGAAACTGGTAGACTTTTGCAATGGAAGTGGGAAATCGCAAGGAATGTGCCCCGTGCCTGTGCCACGGAAGTAACTAGTGTCAATGTCTGTCGCGATTGGAATCCTGTTCCGTGAGAAGCGTTTCCAAGAGTATGAGAGAGAGCAGATGGAAAAGGTCATGGTTTGAAGCGTGAGAAGGAGACCCGTCAGGAAAGCCATACACGTAAGTCGGGGAAGCACTTTCGCGTGACATGGTGAAGGCATCTAGAATGTGCCCTGTGACGGTGCTCGAGAAACCACTTGTGAAGAAGGCTTCCCTCAACTGCCGTATCGTTTCCGTAGGAGGAAACTGTTTTCCGTAGTGGGTGTGAAGGCATAAGGGACGTAGACGAGACTTCGCTCTCCGCTTCGAAGGTGCCTGCCGTCGTTACACGAAGAAGGATGTGTATGGAAATGGATGACTGCGGAAGCATAAGGAAGATGGCATGCGTTTGTTTAACTCTAAGAACAAGTCTCGAGGGTTCCCGTCCTTCGACTACCATCTCTTCTCGTAAGGATGCGAAGCCGCTCCTTAAACCTCGTGTGAACGAAAAGAGATGGAACGCGCGATACCGCACAGTGAGGAACACGTTGTGCGGAGGGTTTCTCTCCATTACGTCCTGTGTCATGGAGGTGGATGGGTCTTGCAATGTACGTGGGCTAGCCTCAGTAGCAGTAGTAGCCTGACACTGAATTCTGAGAAACAAGGCCATGTCAAACAGGCTTTCGCGCTAACATCGTGGTGCTTGAAGAAAGAAGCCTTTGGAGACATGTGCGTTGCTATATAAGGTAGGCGTCTTACACTCACCTCTCACGAAACCAAACTGTAGGGAACTAGTCTTTCCACTACCGCCTCCGGGGAAGAAGTTGGAAGAACTTTCCGACGTTCAAAGTGAAGGCACAAATGCTGGGCCGTCTACCACTGTTTGAGAGAGGAGTTGTGTCTCAAGCTCCTGTCAACCCAGATCTTGCTTCGGGAAGAGAGAAGCGTTTTCAGGACTTCGTGTGAAAGCGTAAGGACAATGCCATAGGCTGAATGGTGAAGGAAAATGTGGGTCGAATGCGACCACCAACTAACAAGTTGTCCCCTAGGGAGGTGTGTGTCTGGAAATGGGAGGAAGCGTAAGGAACGAGCTGTAAACTTAAGTCTAAGAGACAATGCTGTGGAGGAGCGGTCCTTCGACTCCCCGCCTCCTTTCCTAAGGATCGAAGCAGCTTGACGCCGAGTGTGAACGGAAGCAGAGGAAAAGCCTGCTATACCTTACTCGGGGAACCACTTTGTATGGAGGGCTTCTCTCAATGAACACCACGGCTCACGACGCTAGAAGGGTTTTCAAACGTACGTGAGTTCGCCAAAGGAAAGCCACAGACTACACTGTGCGAAACAAGTCTGTGTCAAACCGCGCCTTCGAGCTTCCATCTGGCTTCACGGGGAAAACCTAGTCACAACATGAACGTGTGGAGCCCTAAACAGGCGGCGTGCACGTCGGTCTGAAGAAACACCACTGCAGAGAAACCGTGTTTCTCCCAACCTCTTCCCTGAAAATGGTAGTCTATTCCAAGGTAAGTGTGACAGCG
This sequence comes from Eumetopias jubatus, assembly GCF_037043125.1. Lineage (NCBI taxonomy): Eukaryota > Metazoa > Chordata > Mammalia > Carnivora > Otariidae > Eumetopias > Eumetopias jubatus. Next base: position 25,627 of record NW_028275120.1, on the reverse strand, counting down.
CAAGGCATGTGCCCCATGCCTGCGCCACGGAAATAAGGAGTGGAGATTGTCTCTCCCGGTTCAAACCTTGTTCCGTGAGAAATGTTTTCAAGAGTACGAGAGAGAGCAGAGGGAAAAGGTCATGCCTTTAAGTCTGAGAAGGAAACCCTGGAAAGCCGTACGCCTACGTATGAGCGGCATTCTGGCGCGAACGTGTGAAGGCATAAAGAATGTGTCCTGGGACGGTGCTTGACAAACCCCTTGTGAAGAAGTCTTCCCTCAGCTATCATATGGTTTCAGGAAGATAAAAGTGTTTTCCGCCGTGGGCGCGAAGGCACGAGGGACGTGCCCTAGAGTGAGCTGTCCGTTTCGAATGTGCCGCCCGTCGTTCCACGAAGAAGGGTGAGTATGGAAATGTATGATGTGAGGAAGCATAGGGAAGATTGCCTACGGGTGTTTAACTCTAAGGACAAATCTAGAGGGTTGCCGTCCGTCGACGACCAGCTCTTTCCCTACGGATGGAAGCGCCGTGTTAAAGCTTAGGGCGAGAGAAAAGAGACGGAATGCGAGATACACCACAGTGGGGAACACGTTGTGTGGAGGGCTTCTCTCCACCAAAGTCTCGGGTCACGAATTTGGAAGGGCCTTCAAATGTACGTGAGCAAGCGTCAGCAGAGCCTTCCACTGAACTCAGAGAAACGAGGCCGCGTCAAACATGATTTGGTGCTAACCCCTTGGTTCGCGAAGCGCGAAGCCTTTTGAGATATGTGTGTGAGGGTCTTGCACTCACCTCTCAAGAAACAAAACGGTAGAGCAATAGTCTTCCCACTACCATCTACAGGGAAGAAGACGGAGGAAATGTCCCACGTTAAACGTGAAGGCGCAAGTTACTGTGCCATAGAGCCCTGCTTGGGAAAGAACTTGTGTCGAAAGCTTCTCCCAACTCAGATCTTGTTTCGGGAAGATAGAAGCGCTGTCGGTACTTTGTGTGAAAACACAAGGAAAATGCCACACGCTGAATTGTGAAGAGAAATGTGGGTCGAACGTGACCACCAACACACTCGTTGTCCCCTAGAGAGGTGTGTGTCTGGAAGTGGGAGGAAGCGTAACGGACGTGCTATACACTTAACTCCAAGAAACAACGCTGTGGAGGTGCGGTCCTTCGACTGCCCTTCTTCTTTGCTAAGGAACGAAGCGGCTTGAAGCCAAGTGTGAAAGGAAACGGAGGGCAAGGAAGGGTGATATACCTCACTCGCGGCACAACTTCTGATGGAGGGCTTTTCTCAACGAACACCATGTGTCACGAAGATAGAAGGGTTTGCGAAAGTATGTGACTTCGCCAAAGGAAAGGCATACACGAATCTCGGCGAACCACGTCTGTGTCGATCGCGACTTCGAGCTTCCATCTGGGTTCCCGAGGAACCCATAGTCACATAATGTATGTGTTGTATCCTACTGCAGAAACACCACTGCAGAGAAACCGTGCGTCTACTATCACCTTCCCTGAAACTGGTAGACTTTTGCAATGGAAGTGGGAAATCGCAAGGAATGTGCCCCGTGCCTGTGCCACGGAAGTAACTAGTGTCAATGTCTGTCGCGATTGGAATCCTGTTCCGTGAGAAGCGTTTCCAAGAGTATGAGAGAGAGCAGATGGAAAAGGTCATGGTTTGAAGCGTGAGAAGGAGACCCGTCAGGAAAGCCATACACGTAAGTCGGGGAAGCACTTTCGCGTGACATGGTGAAGGCATCTAGAATGTGCCCTGTGACGGTGCTCGAGAAACCACTTGTGAAGAAGGCTTCCCTCAACTGCCGTATCGTTTCCGTAGGAGGAAACTGTTTTCCGTAGTGGGTGTGAAGGCATAAGGGACGTAGACGAGACTTCGCTCTCCGCTTCGAAGGTGCCTGCCGTCGTTACACGAAGAAGGATGTGTATGGAAATGGATGACTGCGGAAGCATAAGGAAGATGGCATGCGTTTGTTTAACTCTAAGAACAAGTCTCGAGGGTTCCCGTCCTTCGACTACCATCTCTTCTCGTAAGGATGCGAAGCCGCTCCTTAAACCTCGTGTGAACGAAAAGAGATGGAACGCGCGATACCGCACAGTGAGGAACACGTTGTGCGGAGGGTTTCTCTCCATTACGTCCTGTGTCATGGAGGTGGATGGGTCTTGCAATGTACGTGGGCTAGCCTCAGTAGCAGTAGTAGCCTGACACTGAATTCTGAGAAACAAGGCCATGTCAAACAGGCTTTCGCGCTAACATCGTGGTGCTTGAAGAAAGAAGCCTTTGGAGACATGTGCGTTGCTATATAAGGTAGGCGTCTTACACTCACCTCTCACGAAACCAAACTGTAGGGAACTAGTCTTTCCACTACCGCCTCCGGGGAAGAAGTTGGAAGAACTTTCCGACGTTCAAAGTGAAGGCACAAATGCTGGGCCGTCTACCACTGTTTGAGAGAGGAGTTGTGTCTCAAGCTCCTGTCAACCCAGATCTTGCTTCGGGAAGAGAGAAGCGTTTTCAGGACTTCGTGTGAAAGCGTAAGGACAATGCCATAGGCTGAATGGTGAAGGAAAATGTGGGTCGAATGCGACCACCAACTAACAAGTTGTCCCCTAGGGAGGTGTGTGTCTGGAAATGGGAGGAAGCGTAAGGAACGAGCTGTACACTTAAGTCTAAGAGACAATGCTGTGGAGGAGCCGTCCTTCGACTCCCCGCCTCCTTTCCTAAGGATCGAAGCAGCTTGACGCCGAGTGTGAACGGAAGCAGAGGAAAAGCCTGCTATACCTTACTCGGGGAACCACTTTGTATGGAGGGCTTCTCTCAATGAACACCACGGCTCACGACGCTAGAAGGGTTTTCAAACGTACGTGAGTTCGCCAAAGGAAAGCCACAGACTACACTGTGCGAAACAAGTCTGGGTCAAACCGCGCCTTCGAGCTTCCATCTGGCTTCACGGGGAAAACCTAGTCACAACATGAACGTGTGGAGCCCTAAACAGGCGGCGTGCACGTCGGTCTGAAGAAACACCACTGCAGAGAAACCGTGTTTCTCCCAACCTCTTCCCTGAAAATGGTAGTCTATTCCAAGGTAAGTGTGACAGCGCAAGGCATGTGCCCCATGCCTGCGCCACGGAAATAAGGAGTGGAGATTGTCTCTCCCGGTTCAAACCTTGTTCCGTGAGAAATGTTTTCAAGAGTACGAGAGAGAGCAGAGGGAAAAGGTCATGCCTTTAAGTCTGAGAAGGAAACCCTGGAAAGCCGTACGCCTACGTATGAGCGGCATTCTGGCGCGAACGTGTGAAGGCATAAAGAATGTGTCCTGGGACGGTGCTTGACAAACCCCTTGTGAAGAAGTCTTCCCTCAGCTATCATATGGTTTCAGGAAGATAAAAGTGTTTTCCGCCGTGGGCGCGAAGGCACGAGGGACGTGCCCTAGAGTGAGCTGTCCGTTTCGAATGTGCCGCCCGTCGTTCCACGAAGAAGGGTGAGTATGGAAATGTATGATGTGAGGAAGCATAGGGAAGATTGCCTACGGGTGTTTAACTCTAAGGACAAATCTAGAGGGTTGCCGTCCGTCGACGACCAGCTCTTTCCCTACGGATGGAAGCGCCGTGTTAAAGCTTAGGGCGAGAGAAAAGAGACGGAATGCGAGATACACCACAGTGGGGAACACGTTGTGTGGAGGGCTTCTCTCCACCAAAGTCTTGGGTCACGAATTTGGAAGGGCCTTCAAATGTACGTGAGCTAGCGTCAGCAGAGCCTTCCACTGAACTCAGAGAAACGAGGCCGCGTCAAACATGATTTCGTGCTAACCCCTTGGTTCGCGAAGCGCGAAGCCTTTTGAGATATGTGTGTGAGGGTCTTGCACTCACCTCTCAAGAAACAAAACGGTAGAGCAATAGTCTTCCCACTACCATCTACAGGGAAGAAGACGGAGGAAATGTCCCACGTTAAAAGTGAAGGCGCAAGTTACTGTGCCATAGAGCCCTGCTTGGGAAAGAACTTGTGTCGAAAGCTTCTCCCAACTCAGATCTTGTTTCGGGAAGATAGAAGCGCTGTCGGTACTTTGTGTGAAAACACAAGGAAAATGCCACACGCTGAATTGTGAAGAGAAATGTGGGTCGAACGTGACCACCAACACACTCGTTGTCCCCTAGAGAGGTGTGTGTCTGGAAGTGGGAGGAAGCGTAACGGACGTGCTATACACTTAACTCCAAGAAACAACGCTGTGGAGGTGCGGTCCTTCGACTGCCCTTCTTCTTTGCTAAGGAACGAAGCGGCTTGAAGCCAAGTGTGAAAGGAAACGGAGGGCAAGGAAGGGTGATATACCTCACTCGCGGCACAACTTCTGATGGAGGGCTTTTCTCAACGAACACCATGTGTCACGAAGATAGAAGGGTTTGCGAAAGTATGTGACTTCGCCAAAGGAAAGGCATACACGAATCTCGGCGAACCACGTCTGTGTCGATCGCGACTTCGAGCTTCCATCTGGGTTCCCGAGGAACCCATAGTCACATAATGTATGTGTTGTATCCTACTGCAGAAACACCACTGCAGAGAAACCGTGCGTCTACTATCACCTTCCCTGAAACTGGTAGACTTTTGCAATGGAAGTGGGAAATCGCAAGGAATGTGCCCCGTGCCTGTGCCACGGAAGTAACTAGTGTCAATGTCTGTCGCGATTGGAATCCTGTTCCGTGAGAAGCGTTTCCAAGAGTATGAGAGAGAGCAGATGGAAAAGGTCATGGTTTGAAGCGTGAGAAGGAGACCCGTCAGGAAAGCCATACACGTAAGTCGGGGAAGCACTTTCGCGTGACATGGTGAAGGCATCTAGAATGTGCCCTGTGACGGTGCTCGAGAAACCACTTGTGAAGAAGGCTTCCCTCAACTGCCGTATCGTTTCCGTAGGAGGAAACTGTTTTCCGTAGTGGGTGTGAAGGCATAAGGGACGTAGACGAGACTTCGCTCTCCGCTTCGAAGGTGCCTGCCGTCGTTACACGAAGAAGGATGTGTATGGAAATGGATGACTGCGGAAGCATAAGGAAGATGGCATGCGTTTGTTTAACTCTAAGAACAAGTCTCGAGGGTTCCCGTCCTTCGACTACCATCTCTTCTCGTAAGGATGCGAAGCCGCTCCTTAAACCTCGTGTGAACGAAAAGAGATGGAACGCGCGATACCGCACAGTGAGGAACACGTTGTGCGGAGGGTTTCTCTCCATTACGTCCTGTGTCATGGAGGTGGATGGGTCTTGCAATGTACGTGGGCTAGCCTCAGTAGCAGTAGTAGCCTGACACTGAATTCTGAGAAACAAGGCCATGTCAAACAGGCTTTCGCGCTAACATCGTGGTGCTTGAAGAAAGAAGCCTTTGGAGACATGTGCGTTGCTATATAAGGTAGGCGTCTTACACTCACCTCTCACGAAACCAAACTGTAGGGAACTAGTCTTTCCACTACCGCCTCCGGGGAAGAAGTTGGAAGAACTTTCCGACGTTCAAAGTGAAGGCACAAATGCTGGGCCGTCTACCACTGTTTGAGAGAGGAGTTGTGTCTCAAGCTCCTGTCAACCCAGATCTTGCTTCGGGAAGAGAGAAGCGTTTTCAGGACTTCGTGTGAAAGCGTAAGGACAATGCCATAGGCTGAATGGTGAAGGAAAATGTGGGTCGAATGCGACCACCAACTAACAAGTTGTCCCCTAGGGAGGTGTGTGTCTGGAAATGGGAGGAAGCGTAAGGAACGAGCTGTACACTTAAGTCTAAGAGACAATGCTGTGGAGGAGCCGTCCTTCGACTCCCCGCCTCCTTTCCTAAGGATCGAAGCAGCTTGACGCCGAGTGTGAACGGAAGCAGAGGAAAAGCCTGCTATACCTTACTCGGGGAACCACTTTGTATGGAGGGCTTCTCTCAATGAACACCACGGCTCACGACGCTAGAAGGGTTTTCAAACGTACGTGAGTTCGCCAAAGGAAAGCCACAGACTACACTGTGCGAAACAAGTCTGTGTCAAACCGCGCCTTCGAGCTTCCATCTGGCTTCACGGGGAAAACCTAGTCACAACATGAACGTGTGGAGCCCTAAACAGGCGGCGTGCACGTCGGTCTGAAGAAACACCACTGCAGAGAAACCGTGTTTCTCCCAACCTCTTCCCTGAAAATGGTAGTCTATTCCAAGGTAAGTGTGACAGCGCAAGGCATGTGCCCCATGCCTGCGCCACGGAAATAAGGAGTGGAGATTGTCTCTCCCGGTTCAAACCTTGTTCCGTGAGAAATGTTTTCAAGAGTACGAGAGAGAGCAGAGGGAAAAGGTCATGCCTTTAAGTCTGAGAAGGAAACCCTGGAAAGCCGTACGCCTACGTATGAGCGGCATTCTGGCGCGAACGTGTGAAGGCATAAAGAATGTGTCCTGGGACGGTGCTTGACAAACCCCTTGTGAAGAAGTCTTCCCTCAGCTATCATATGGTTTCAGGAAGATAAAAGTGTTTTCCGCCGTGGGCGCGAAGGCACGAGGGACGTGCCCTAGAGTGAGCTGTCCGTTTCGAATGTGCCGCCCGTCGTTCCACGAAGAAGGGTGAGTATGGAAATGTATGATGTGAGGAAGCATAGGGAAGATTGCCTACGGGTGTTTAACTCTAAGGACAAATCTAGAGGGTTGCCGTCCGTCGACGACCAGCTCTTTCCCTACGGATGGAAGCGCCGTGTTAAAGCTTAGGGCGAGAGAAAAGAGACGGAATGCGAGATACACCACAGTGGGGAACACGTTGTGTGGAGGGCTTCTCTCCACCAAAGTCTTGGGTCACGAATTTGGAAGGGCCTTCAAATGTACGTGAGCTAGCGTCAGCAGAGCCTTCCACTGAACTCAGAGAAACGAGGCCGCGTCAAACATGATTTCGTGCTAACCCCTTGGTTCGCGAAGCGCGAAGCCTTTTGAGATATGTGTGTGAGGGTCTTGCACTCACCTCTCAAGAAACAAAACGGTAGAGCAATAGTCTTCCCACTACCATCTACAGGGAAGAAGACGGAGGAAATGTCCCACGTTAAAAGTGAAGGCGCAAGTTACTGTGCCATAGAGCCCTGCTTGGGAAAGAACTTGTGTCGAAAGCTTCTCCCAACTCAGATCTTGTTTCGGGAAGATAGAAGCGCTGTCGGTACTTTGTGTGAAAACACAAGGAAAATGCCACACGCTGAATTGTGAAGAGAAATGTGGGTCGAACGTGACCACCAACACACTCGTTGTCCCCTAGAGAGGTGTGTGTCTGGAAGTGGGAGGAAGCGTAACGGACGTGCTATACACTTAACTCCAAGAAACAACGCTGTGGAGGTGCGGTCCTTCGACTGCCCTTCTTCTTTGCTAAGGAACGAAGCGGCTTGAAGCCAAGTGTGAAAGGAAACGGAGGGCAAGGAAGGGTGATATGCCTCACTCGCGGCACAACTTCTGATGGAGGGCTTTTCTCAACGAACACCATGTGTCACGAAGATAGAAGGGTTTGCGAAAGTATGTGACTTCGCCAAAGGAAAGGCATACACGAATCTCGGCGAACCACGTCTGTGTCGATCGCGACTTCGAGCTTCCATCTGGGTTCCCGAGGAACCCATAGTCACATAATGTATGTGTTGTATCCTACTGCAGAAACACCACTGCAGAGAAACCGTGCGTCTACTATCACCTTCCCTGAAACTGGTAGACTTTTGCAATGGAAGTGGGAAATCGCAAGGAATGTGCCCCGTGCCTGTGCCACGGAAGTAACTAGTGTCAATGTCTGTCGCGATTGGAATCCTGTTCCGTGAGAAGCGTTTCCAAGAGTATGAGAGAGAGCAGATGGAAAAGGTCATGGTTTGAAGCGTGAGAAGGAGACCCGTCAGGAAAGCCATACACGTAAGTCGGGGAAGCACTTTCGCGTGACATGGTGAAGGCATCTAGAATGTGCCCTGTGACGGTGCTCGAGAAACCACTTGTGAAGAAGGCTTCCCTCAACTGCCGTATCGTTTCCGTAGGAGGAAACTGTTTTCCGTAGTGGGTGTGAAGGCATAAGGGACGTAGACGAGACTTCGCTCTCCGCTTCGAAGGTGCCTGCCGTCGTTACACGAAGAAGGATGTGTATGGAAATGGATGACTGCGGAAGCATAAGGAAGATGGCATGCGTTTGTTTAACTCTAAGAACAAGTCTCGAGGGTTCCCGTCCTTCGACTACCATCTCTTCTCGTAAGGATGCGAAGCCGCTCCTTAAACCTCGTGTGAACGAAAAGAGATGGAACGCGCGATACCGCACAGTGAGGAACACGTTGTGCGGAGGGTTTCTCTCCATTACGTCCTGTGTCATGGAGGTGGATGGGTCTTGCAATGTACGTGGGCTAGCCTCAGTAGCAGTAGTAGCCTGACACTGAATTCTGAGAAACAAGGCCATGTCAAACAGGCTTTCGCGCTAACATCGTGGTGCTTGAAGAAAGAAGCCTTTGGAGACATGTGCGTTGCTATATAAGGTAGGCGTCTTACACTCACCTCTCACGAAACCAAACTGTAGGGAACTAGTCTTTCCACTACCGCCTCCGGGGAAGAAGTTGGAAGAACTTTCCGACGTTCAAAGTGAAGGCACAAATGCTGGGCCGTCTACCACTGTTTGAGAGAGGAGTTGTGTCTCAAGCTCCTGTCAACCCAGATCTTGCTTCGGGAAGAGAGAAGCGTTTTCAGGACTTCGTGTGAAAGCGTAAGGACAATGCCATAGGCTGAATGGTGAAGGAAAATGTGGGTCGAATGCGACCACCAACTAACAAGTTGTCCCCTAGGGAGGTGTGTGTCTGGAAATGGGAGGAAGCGTAAGGAACGAGCTGTACACTTAAGTCTAAGAGACAATGCTGTGGAGGAGCCGTCCTTCGACTCCCCGCCTCCTTTCCTAAGGATCGAAGCAGCTTGACGCCGAGTGTGAACGGAAGCAGAGGAAAAGCCTGCTATACCTTACTCGGGGAACCACTTTGTATGGAGGGCTTCTCTCAATGAACACCACGGCTCACGACGCTAGAAGGGTTTTCAAACGTACGTGAGTTCGCCAAAGGAAAGCCACAGACTACACTGTGCGAAACAAGTCTGTGTCAAACCGCGCCTTCGAGCTTCCATCTGGCTTCACGGGGAAAACCTAGTCACAACATGAACGTGTGGAGCCCTAAACAGGCGGCGTGCACGTCGGTCTGAAGAAACACCACTGCAGAGAAACCGTGTTTCTCCCAACCTCTTCCCTGAAAATGGTAGTCTATTCCAAGGTAAGTGTGACAGCGCAAGCCATGTGCCCCATGCCTGCGCCACGGAAATAAGGAGTGGAGATTGTCTCTCCCGGTTCAAACCTTGTTCCGTGAGAAATGTTTTCAAGAGTACGAGAGAGAGCAGAGGGAAAAGGTCATGCCTTTAAGTCTGAGAAGGAAACCCTGGAAAGCCGTACGCCTACGTATGAGCGGCATTCTGGCGCGAACGTGTGAAGGCATAAAGAATGTGTCCTGGGACGGTGCTTGACAAACCCCTTGTGAAGAAGTCTTCCCTCAGCTATCATATGGTTTCAGGAAGATAAAAGTGTTTTCCGCCGTGGGCGCGAAGGCACGAGGGACGTGCCCTAGAGTGAGCTGTCCGTTTCGAATGTGCCGCCCGTCGTTCCACGAAGAAGGGTGAGTATGGAAATGTATGATGTGAGGAAGCATAGGGAAGATTGCCTACGGGTGTTTAACTCTAAGGACAAATCTAGAGGGTTGCCGTCCGTCGACGACCAGCTCTTTCCCTACGGATGGAAGCGCCGTGTTAAAGCTTAGGGCGAGAGAAAAGAGACGGAATGCGAGATACACCACAGTGGGGAACACGTTGTGTGGAGGGCTTCTCTCCACCAAAGTCTTGGGTCACGAATTTGGAAGGGCCTTCAAATGTACGTGAGCTAGCGTCAGCAGAGCCTTCCACTGAACTCAGAGAAACGAGGCCGCGTCAAACATGATTTCGTGCTAACCCCTTGGTTCGCGAAGCGCGAAGCCTTTTGAGATATGTGTGTGAGGGTCTTGCACTCACCTCTCAAGAAACAAAACGGTAGAGCAATAGTCTTCCCACTACCATCTACAGGGAAGAAGACGGAGGAAATGTCCCACGTTAAAAGTGAAGGCGCAAGTTACTGTGCCATAGAGCCCTGCTTGGGAAAGAACTTGTGTCGAAAGCTTCTCCCAACTCAGATCTTGTTTCGGGAAGATAGAAGCGCTGTCGGTACTTTGTGTGAAAACACAAGGAAAATGCCACACGCTGAATTGTGAAGAGAAATGTGGGTCGAACGTGACCACCAACACACTCGTTGTCCCCTAGAGAGGTGTGTGTCTGGAAGTGGGAGGAAGCGTAACGGACGTGCTATACACTTAACTCCAAGAAACAACGCTGTGGAGGTGCGGTCCTTCGACTGCCCTTCTTCTTTGCTAAGGAACGAAGCGGCTTGAAGCCAAGTGTGAAAGGAAACGGAGGGCAAGGAAGGGTGATATACCTCACTCGCGGCACAACTTCTGATGGAGGGCTTTTCTCAACGAACACCATGTGTCACGAAGATAGAAGGGTTTGCGAAAGTATGTGACTTCGCCAAAGGAAAGGCATACACGAATCTCGGCGAACCACGTCTGTGTCGATCGCGACTTCGAGCTTCCATCTGGGTTCCCGAGGAACCCATAGTCACATAATGTATGTGTTGTATCCTACTGCAGAAACACCACTGCAGAGAAACCGTGCGTCTACTATCACCTTCCCTGAAACTGGTAGACTTTTGCAATGGAAGTGGGAAATCGCAAGGAATGTGCCCCGTGCCTGTGCCACGGAAGTAACTAGTGTCAATGTCTGTCGCGATTCGAATCCTGTTCCGTGAGAAGCGTTTCCAAGAGTATGAGAGAGAGCAGATGGAAAAGGTCATGGTTTGAAGCGTGAGAAGGAGACCCGTCAGGAAAGCCATACACGTAAGTCGGGGAAGCACTTTTCGCGTGACATGGTGAAGGCATCTAGAATGTGCCCTGTGACGGTGCTCGAGAAACCACTTGTGAAGAAGGCTTCCCTCAACTGCCGTATCGTTTCCGTAGGAGGAAACTGTTTTCCGTAGTGGGTGTGAAGGCATAAGGGACGTAGACGAGACTTCGCTCTCCGCTTCGAAGGTGCCTGCCGTCGTTACACGAAGAAGGATGTGTATGGAAATGGATGACTGCGGAAGCATAAGGAAGATGGCATGCGTTTGTTTAACTCTAAGAACAAGTCTCGAGGGTTCCCGTCCTTCGACTACCATCTCTTCTCGTAAGGATGCGAAGCCGCTCCTTAAACCTCGTGTGAACGAAAAGAGATGGAACGCGCGATACCGCACAGTGAGGAACACGTTGTGCGGAGGGTTTCTCTCCATTACGTCCTGTGTCATGGAGGTGGATGGGTCTTGCAATGTACGTGGGCTAGCCTCAGTAGCAGTAGTAGCCTGACACTGAATTCTGAGAAACAAGGCCATGTCAAACAGGCTTTCGCGCTAACATCGTGGTGCTTGAAGAAAGAAGCCTTTGGAGACATGTGCGTTGCTATATAAGGTAGGCGTCTTACACTCACCTCTCACGAAACCAAACTGTAGGGAACTAGTCTTTCCACTACCGCCTCCGGGGAAGAAGTTGGAAGAACTTTCCGACGTTCAAAGTGAAGGCACAAATGCTGGGCCGTCTACCACTGTTTGAGAGAGGAGTTGTGTCTCAAGCTCCTGTCAACCCAGATCTTGCTTCGGGAAGAGAGAAGCGTTTTCAGGACTTCGTGTGAAAGCGTAAGGACAATGCCATAGGCTGAATGGTGAAGGAAAATGTGGGTCGAATGCGACCACCAACTAACAAGTTGTCCCCTAGGGAGGTGTGTGTCTGGAAATGGGAGGAAGCGTAAGGAACGAGCTGTACACTTAAGTCTAAGAGACAATGCTGTGGAGGAGCCGTCCTTCGACTCCCCGCCTCCTTTCCTAAGGATCGAAGCAGCTTGACGCCGAGTGTGAACGGAAGCAGAGGAAAAGCCTGCTATACCTTACTCGGGGAACCACTTTGTATGGAGGGCTTCTCTCAATGAACACCACGGCTCACGACGCTAGAAGGGTTTTCAAACGTACGTGAGTTCGCCAAAGGAAAGCCACAGACTACACTGTGCGAAACAAGTCTGTGTCAAACCGCGCCTTCGAGCTTCCATCTGGCTTCACGGGGAAAACCTAGTCACAACATGAACGTGTGGAGCCCTAAACAGGCGGCGTGCACGTCGGTCTGAAGAAACACCACTGCAGAGAAACCGTGTTTCTCCCAACCTCTTCCCTGAAAATGGTAGTCTATTCCAAGGTAAGTGTGACAGCGCAAGCCATGTGCCCCATGCCTGCGCCACGGAAATAAGGAGTGGAGATTGTCTCTCCCGGTTCAAACCTTGTTCCGTGAGAAATGTTTTCAAGAGTACGAGAGAGAGCAGAGGGAAAAGGTCATGCCTTTAAGTCTGAGAAGGAAACCCTGGAAAGCCGTACGCCTACGTATGAGCGGCATTCTGGCGCGAACGTGTGAAGGCATAAAGAATGTGTCCTGGGACGGTGCTTGACAAACCCCTTGTGAAGAAGTCTTCCCTCAGCTATCATATGGTTTCAGGAAGATAAAAGTGTTTTCCGCCGTGGGCGCGAAGGCACGAGGGACGTGCCCTAGAGTGAGCTGTCCGTTTCGAATGTGCCGCCCGTCGTTCCACGAAGAAGGGTGAGTATGGAAATGTATGATGTGAGGAAGCATAGGGAAGATTGCCTACGGGTGTTTAACTCTAAGGACAAATCTAGAGGGTTGCCGTCCGTCGACGACCAGCTCTTTCCCTACGGATGGAAGCGCCGTGTTAAAGCTTAGGGCGAGAGAAAAGAGACGGAATGCGAGATACACCACAGTGGGGAACACGTTGTGTGGAGGGCTTCTCTCCACCAAAGTCTTGGGTCACGAATTTGGAAGGGCCTTCAAATGTACGTGAGCTAGCGTCAGCAGAGCCTTCCACTGAACTCAGAGAAACGAGGCCGCGTCAAACATGATTTCGTGCTAACCCCTTGGTTCGCGAAGCGCGAAGCCTTTTGAGATATGTGTGTGAGGGTCTTGCACTCACCTCTCAAGAAACAAAACGGTAGAGCAATAGTCTTCCCACTACCATCTACAGGGAAGAAGACGGAGGAAATGTCCCACGTTAAAAGTGAAGGCGCAAGTTACTGTGCCATAGAGCCCTGCTTGGGAAAGAACTTGTGTCGAAAGCTTCTCCCAACTCAGATCTTGTTTCGGGAAGATAGAAGCGCTGTCGGTACTTTGTGTGAAAACACAAGGAAAATGCCACACGCTGAATTGTGAAGAGAAATGTGGGTCGAACGTGACCACCAACACACTCGTTGTCCCCTAGAGAGGTGTGTGTCTGGAAGTGGGAGGAAGCGTAACGGACGTGCTATACACTTAACTCCAAGAAACAACGCTGTGGAGGTGCGGTCCTTCGACTGCCCTTCTTCTTTGCTAAGGAACGAAGCGGCTTGAAGCCAAGTGTGAAAGGAAACGGAGGGCAAGGAAGGGTGATATACCTCACTCGCGGCACAACTTCTGATGGAGGGCTTTTCTCAACGAACACCATGTGTCACGAAGATAGAAGGGTTTGCGAAAGTATGTGACTTCGCCAAAGGAAAGGCATACACGAATCTCGGCGAACCACGTCTGTGTCGATCGCGACTTCGAGCTTCCATCTGGGTTCCCGAGGAACCCATAGTCACATAATGTATGTGTTGTATCCTACTGCAGAAACACCACTGCAGAGAAACCGTGCGTCTACTATCACCTTCCCTGAAACTGGTAGACTTTTGCAATGGAAGTGGGAAATCGCAAGGAATGTGCCCCGTGCCTGTGCCACGGAAGTAACTAGTGTAAATGTCTGTCGCGATTCGAATCCTGTTCCGTGAGAAGCGTTTCCAAGAGTATGAGAGAGAGCAGATGGAAAAGGTCATGGTTTGAAGCGTGAGAAGGAGACCCGTCAGGAAAGCCATACACGTAAGTCGGGGAAGCACTTTCGCGTGACATGGTGAAGGCATCTAGAATGTGCCCTGTGACGGTGCTCGAGAAACCACTTGTGAAGAAGGCTTCCCTCAACTGCCGTATCGTTTCCGTAGGAGGAAACTGTTTTCCGTAGTGGGTGTGAAGGCATAAGGGACGTAGACGAGACTTCGCTCTCCGCTTCGAAGGTGCCTGCCGTCGTTACACGAAGAAGGATGTGTATGGAAATGGATGACTGCGGAAGCATAAGGAAGATGGCATGCGTTTGTTTAACTCTAAGAACAAGTCTCGAGGGTTCCCGTCCTTCGACTACCATCTCTTCTCGTAAGGATGCGAAGCCGCTCCTTAAACCTCGTGTGAACGAAAAGAGATGGAACGCGCGATACCGCACAGTGAGGAACACGTTGTGCGGAGGGTTTCTCTCCATTACGTCCTGTGTCATGGAGGTGGATGGGTCTTGCAATGTACGTGGGCTAGCCTCAGTAGCAGTAGTAGCCTGACACTGAATTCTGAGAAACAAGGCCATGTCAAACAGGCTTTCGCGCTAACATCGTGGTGCTTGAAGAAAGAAGCCTTTGGAGACATGTGCGTTGCTATATAAGGTAGGCGTCTTACACTCACCTCTCACGAAACCAAACTGTAGGGAACTAGTCTTTCCACTACCGCCTCCGGGGAAGAAGTTGGAAGAACTTTCCGACGTTCAAAGTGAAGGCACAAATGCTGGGCCGTCTACCACTGTTTGAGAGAGGAGTTGTGTCTCAAGCTCCTGTCAACCCAGATCTTGCTTCGGGAAGAGAGAAGCGTTTTCAGGACTTCGTGTGAAAGCGTAAGGACAATGCCATAGGCTGAATGGTGAAGGAAAATGTGGGTCGAATGCGACCACCAACTAACAAGTTGTCCCCTAGGGAGGTGTGTGTCTGGAAATGGGAGGAAGCGTAAGGAACGAGCTGTACACTTAAGTCTAAGAGACAATGCTGTGGAGGAGCCGTCCTTCGACTCCCCGCCTCCTTTCCTAAGGATCGAAGCAGCTTGACGCCGAGTGTGAACGGAAGCAGAGGAAAAGCCTGCTATACCTTACTCGGGGAACCACTTTGTATGGAGGGCTTCTCTCAATGAACACCACGGCTCACGACGCTAGAAGGGTTTTCAAACGTACGTGAGTTCGCCAAAGGAAAGCCACAGACTACACTGTGCGAAACAAGTCTGTGTCAAACCGCGCCTTCGAGCTTCCATCTGGCTTCACGGGGAAAACCTAGTCACAACATGAACGTGTGGAGCCCTAAACAGGCGGCGTGCACGTCGGTCTGAAGAAACACCACTGCAGAGAAACCGTGTTTCTCCCAACCTCTTCCCTGAAAATGGTAGTCTATTCCAAGGTAAGTGTGACAGCGCAAGCCATGTGCCCCATGCCTGCGCCACGGAAATAAGGAGTGGAGATTGTCTCTCCCGGTTCAAACCTTGTTCCGTGAGAAATGTTTTCAAGAGTACGAGAGAGAGCAGAGGGAAAAGGTCATGCCTTTAAGTCTGAGAAGGAAACCCTGGAAAGCCGTACGCCTACGTATGAGCGGCATTCTGGCGCGAACGTGTGAAGGCATAAAGAATGTGTCCTGGGACGGTGCTTGACAAACCCCTTGTGAAGAAGTCTTCCCTCAGCTATCATATGGTTTCAGGAAGATAAAAGTGTTTTCCGCCGTGGGCGCGAAGGCACGAGGGACGTGCCCTAGAGTGAGCTGTCCGTTTCGAATGTGCCGCCCGTCGTTCCACGAAGAAGGGTGAGTATGGAAATGTATGATGTGAGGAAGCATAGGGAAGATTGCCTACGGGTGTTTAACTCTAAGGACAAATCTAGAGGGTTGCCGTCCGTCGACGACCAGCTCTTTCCCTACGGATGGAAGCGCCGTGTTAAAGCTTAGGGCGAGAGAAAAGAGACGGAATGCGAGATACACCACAGTGGGGAACACGTTGTGTGGAGGGCTTCTCTCCACCAAAGTCTTGGGTCACGAATTTGGAAGGGCCTTCAAATGTACGTGAGCTAGCGTCAGCAGAGCCTTCCACTGAACTCAGAGAAACGAGGCCGCGTCAAACATGATTTCGTGCTAACCCCTTGGTTCGCGAAGCGCGAAGCCTTTTGAGATATGTGTGTGAGGGTCTTGCACTCACCTCTCAAGAAACAAAACGGTAGAGCAATAGTCTTCCCACTACCATCTACAGGGAAGAAGACGGAGGAAATGTCCCACGTTAAAAGTGAAGGCGCAAGTTACTGTGCCATAGAGCCCTGCTTGGGAAAGAACTTGTGTCGAAAGCTTCTCCCAACTCAGATCTTGTTTCGGGAAGATAGAAGCGCTGTCGGTACTTTGTGTGAAAACACAAGGAAAATGCCACACGCTGAATTGTGAAGAGAAATGTGGGTCGAACGTGACCACCAACACACTCGTTGTCCCCTAGAGAGGTGTGTGTCTGGAAGTGGGAGGAAGCGTAACGGACGTGCTATACACTTAACTCCAAGAAACAACGCTGTGGAGGTGCGGTCCTTCGACTGCCCTTCTTCTTTGCTAAGGAACGAAGCGGCTTGAAGCCAAGTGTGAAAGGAAACGGAGGGCAAGGAAGGGTGATATACCTCACTCGCGGCACAACTTCTGATGGAGGGCTTTTCTCAACGAACACCATGTGTCACGAAGATAGAAGGGTTTGCGAAAGTATGTGACTTCGCCAAAGGAAAGGCATACACGAATCTCGGCGAACCACGTCTGTGTCGATCGCGACTTCGAGCTTCCATCTGGGTTCCCGAGGAACCCATAGTCACATAATGTATGTGTTGTATCCTACTGCAGAAACACCACTGCAGAGAAACCGTGCGTCTACTATCACCTTCCCTGAAACTGGTAGACTTTTGCAATGGAAGTGGGAAATCGCAAGGAATGTGCCCCGTGCCTGTGCCACGGAAGTAACTAGTGTAAATGTCTGTCGCGATTGGAATCCTGTTCCGTGAGAAGCGTTTCCAAGAGTATGAGAGAGAGCAGATGGAAAAGGTCATGGTTTGAAGCGTGAGAAGGAGACCCGTCAGGAAAGCCATACACGTAAGTCGGGGAAGCACTTTCGCGTGACATGGTGAAGGCATCTAGAATGTGCCCTGTGACGGTGCTCGAGAAACCACTTGTGAAGAAGGCTTCCCTCAACTGCCGTATCGTTTCCGTAGGAGGAAACTGTTTTCCGTAGTGGGTGTGAAGGCATAAGGGACGTAGACGAGACTTCGCTCTCCGCTTCGAAGGTGCCTGCCGTCGTTACACGAAGAAGGATGTGTATGGAAATGGATGACTGCGGAAGCATAAGGAAGATGGCATGCGTTTGTTTAACTCTAAGAACAAGTCTCGAGGGTTCCCGTCCTTCGACTACCATCTCTTCTCGTAAGGATGCGAAGCCGCTCCTTAAACCTCGTGTGAACGAAAAGAGATGGAACGCGCGATACCGCACAGTGAGGAACACGTTGTGCGGAGGGTTTCTCTCCATTACGTCCTGTGTCATGGAGGTGGATGGGTCTTGCAATGTACGTGGGCTAGCCTCAGTAGCAGTAGTAGCCTGACACTGAATTCTGAGAAACAAGGCCATGTCAAACAGGCTTTCGCGCTAACATCGTGGTGCTTGAAGAAAGAAGCCTTTGGAGACATGTGCGTTGCTATATAAGGTAGGCGTCTTACACTCACCTCTCACGAAACCAAACTGTAGGGAACTAGTCTTTCCACTACCGCCTCCGGGGAAGAAGTTGGAAGAACTTTCCGACGTTCAAAGTGAAGGCACAAATGCTGGGCCGTCTACCACTGTTTGAGAGAGGAGTTGTGTCTCAAGCTCCTGTCAACCCAGATCTTGCTTCGGGAAGAGAGAAGCGTTTTCAGGACTTCGTGTGAAAGCGTAAGGACAATGCCATAGGCTGAATGGTGAAGGAAAATGTGGGTCGAATGCGACCACCAACTAACAAGTTGTCCCCTAGGGAGGTGTGTGTCTGGAAATGGGAGGAAGCGTAAGGAACGAGCTGTACACTTAAGTCTAAGAGACAATGCTGTGGAGGAGCCGTCCTTCGACTCCCCGCCTCCTTTCCTAAGGATCGAAGCAGCTTGACGCCGAGTGTGAACGGAAGCAGAGGAAAAGCCTGCTATACCTTACTCGGGGAACCACTTTGTATGGAGGGCTTCTCTCAATGAACACCACGGCTCACGACGCTAGAAGGGTTTTCAAACGTACGTGAGTTCGCCAAAGGAAAGCCACAGACTACACTGTGCGAAACAAGTCTGTGTCAAACCGCGCCTTCGAGCTTCCATCTGGCTTCACGGGGAAAACCTAGTCACAACATGAACGTGTGGAGCCCTAAACAGGCGGCGTGCACGTCGGTCTGAAGAAACACCACTGCAGAGAAACCGTGTTTCTCCCAACCTCTTCCCTGAAAATGGTAGTCTATTCCAAGGTAAGTGTGACAGCGCAAGGCATGTGCCCCATGCCTGCGCCACGGAAATAAGGAGTGGAGATTGTCTCTCCCGGTTCAAACCTTGTTCCGTGAGAAATGTTTTCAAGAGTACGAGAGAGAGCAGAGGGAAAAGGTCATGCCTTTAAGTCTGAGAAGGAAACCCTGGAAAGCCGTACGCCTACGTATGAGCGGCATTCTGGCGCGAACGTGTGAAGGCATAAAGAATGTGTCCTGGGACGGTGCTTGACAAACCCCTTGTGAAGAAGTCTTCCCTCAGCTATCATATGGTTTCAGGAAGATAAAAGTGTTTTCCGCCGTGGGCGCGAAGGCACGAGGGACGTGCCCTAGAGTGAGCTGTCCGTTTCGAATGTGCCGCCCGTCGTTCCACGAAGAAGGGTGAGTATGGAAATGTATGATGTGAGGAAGCATAGGGAAGATTGCCTACGGGTGTTTAACTCTAAGGACAAATCTAGAGGGTTGCCGTCCGTCGACGACCAGCTCTTTCCCTACGGATGGAAGCGCCGTGTTAAAGCTTAGGGCGAGAGAAAAGAGACGGAATGCGAGATACACCACAGTGGGGAACACGTTGTGTGGAGGGCTTCTCTCCACCAAAGTCTCGGGTCACGAATTTGGAAGGGCCTTCAAATGTACGTGAGCTAGCGTCAGCAGAGCCTTCCACTGAACTCAGAGAAACGAGGCCGCGTCAAACATGATTTCGTGCTAACCCCTTGGTTCGCGAAGCGCGAAGCCTTTTGAGATATGTGTGTGAGGGTCTTGCACTCACCTCTCAAGAAACAAAACGGTAGAGCAATAGTCTTCCCACTACCATCTACAGGGAAGAAGACGGAGGAAATGTCCCACGTTAAACGTGAAGGCGCAAGTTACTGTGCCATAGAGCCTTGCTTGGGAAAGAACTTGTGTCGAAAGCTTCTCCCAACTCAGATCTTGTTTCGGGAAGATAGAAGCGCTGTCGGTACTTTGTGTGAAAACACAAGGAAAATGCCACACGCTGAATTGTGAAGAGAAATGTGGGTCGAACGTGACCACCAACACACTCGTTGTCCCCTAGAGAGGTGTGTGTCTGGAAGTGGGAGGAAGCGTAACGGACGTGCTATACACTTAACTCCAAGAAACAACGCTGTGGAGGTGCGGTCCTTCGACTGCCCTTCTTCTTTGCTAAGGAACGAAGCGGCTTGAAGCCAAGTGTGAAAGGAAACGGAGGGCAAGGAAGGGTGATATACCTCACTCGCGGCACAACTTCTGATGGAGGGCTTTTCTCAACGAACACCATGTGTCACGAAGATAGAAGGGTTTGCGAAAGTATGTGACTTCGCCAAAGGAAAGGCATACACGAATCTCGGCGAACCACGTCTGTGTCGATCGCGACTTCGAGCTTCCATCTGGGTTCCCGAGGAACCCATAGTCACATAATGTATGTGTTGTATCCTACTGCAGAAACACCACTGCAGAGAAACCGTGCGTCTACTATCACCTTCCCTGAAACTGGTAGACTTTTGCAATGGAAGTGGGAAATCGCAAGGAATGTGCCCCGTGCCTGTGCCACGGAAGTAACTAGTGTAAATGTCTGTCGCGATTGGAATCCTGTTCCGTGAGAAGCGTTTCCAAGAGTATGAGAGAGAGCAGATGGAAAAGGTCATGGTTTGAAGCGTGAGAAGGAGACCCGTCAGGAAAGCCATACACGTAAGTCGGGGAAGCACTTTCGCGTGACATGGTGAAGGCATCTAGAATGTGCCCTGTGACGGTGCTCGAGAAACCACTTGTGAAGAAGGCTTCCCTCAACTGCCGTATCGTTTCCGTAGGAGGAAACTGTTTTCCGTAGTGGGTGTGAAGGCATAAGGGACGTAGACGAGACTTCGCTCTCCGCTTCGAAGGTGCCTGCCGTCGTTACACGAAGAAGGATGTGTATGGAAATGGATGACTGCGGAAGCATAAGGAAGATGGCATGCGTTTGTTTAACTCTAAGAACAAGTCTCGAGGGTTCCCGTCCTTCGACTACCATCTCTTCTCGTAAGGATGCGAAGCCGCTCCTTAAACCTCGTGTGAACGAAAAGAGATGGAACGCGCGATACCGCACAGTGAGGAACACGTTGTGCGGAGGGTTTCTCTCCATTACGTCCTGTGTCATGGAGGTGGATGGGTCTTGCAATGTACGTGGGCTAGCCTCAGTAGCAGTAGTAGCCTGACACTGAATTCTGAGAAACAAGGCCATGTCAAACAGGCTTTCGCGCTAACATCGTGGTGCTTGAAGAAAGAAGCCTTTGGAGACATGTGCGTTGCTATATAAGGTAGGCGTCTTACACTCACCTCTCACGAAACCAAACTGTAGGGAACTAGTCTTTCCACTACCGCCTCCGGGGAAGAAGTTGGAAGAACTTTCCGACGTTCAAAGTGAAGGCACAAATGCTGGGCCGTCTACCACTGTTTGAGAGAGGAGTTGTGTCTCAAGCTCCTGTCAACCCAGATCTTGCTTCGGGAAGAGAGAAGCGTTTTCAGGACTTCGTGTGAAAGCGTAAGGACAATGCCATAGGCTGAATGGTGAAGGAAAATGTGGGTCGAATGCGACCACCAACTAACAAGTTGTCCCCTAGGGAGGTGTGTGTCTGGAAATGGGAGGAAGCGTAAGGAACGAGCTGTACACTTAAGTCTAAGAGACAATGCTGTGGAGGAGCGGTCCTTCGACTCCCCGCCTCCTTTCCTAAGGATCGAAGCAGCTTGACGCCGAGTGTGAACGGAAGCAGAGGAAAAGCCTGCTATACCTTACTCGGGGAACCACTTTGTATGGAGGGCTTCTCTCAATGAACACCACGGCTCACGACGCTAGAAGGGTTTTCAAACGTACGTGAGTTCGCCAAAGGAAAGCCACAGACTACACTGTGCGAAACAAGTCTGTGTCAAACCGCGCCTTCGAGCTTCCATCTGGCTTCACGGGGAAAACCTAGTCACAACATGAACGTGTGGAGCCCTAAACAGGCGGCGTGCACGTCGGTCTGAAGAAACACCACTGCAGAGAAACCGTGTTTCTCCCAACCTCTTCCCTGAAAATGGTAGTCTATTCCAAGGTAAGTGTGACAGCGCAAGGCATGTGCCCCATGCCTGCGCCACGGAAATAAGGAGTGGAGATTGTCTCTCCCGGTTCAAACCTTGTTCCGTGAGAAATGTTTTCAAGAGTACGAGAGAGAGCAGAGGGAAAAGGTCATGCCTTTAAGTCTGAGAAGGAAACCCTGGAAAGCCGTACGCCTACGTATGAGCGGCATTCTGGCGCGAACGTGTGAAGGCATAAAGAATGTGTCCTGGGACGGTGCTTGACAAACCCCTTGTGAAGAAGTCTTCCCTCAGCTATCATATGGTTTCAGGAAGATAAAAGTGTTTTCCGCCGTGGGCGTGAAGGCACGAGGGACGTGCCCTAGAGTGAGCTGTCCGTTTCGAATGTGCCGCCCGTCGTTCCACGAAGAAGGGTGAGTATGGAAATGTATGATGTGAGGAAGCATAGGGAAGATTGCCTACGGGTGTTTAACTCTAAGGACAAATCTAGAGGGTTGCCGTCCGTCGACGACCAGCTCTTTCCCTACGGATGGAAGCGCCGTGTTAAAGCTTAGGGCGAGAGAAAAGAGACGGAATGCGAGATACACCACAGTGGGGAACACGTTGTGTGGAGGGCTTCTCTCCACCAAAGTCTTGGGTCACGAATTTGGAAGGGCCTTCAAATGTACGTGAGCTAGCGTCAGCAGAGCCTTCCACTGAACTCAGAGAAACGAGGCCGCGTCAAACATGATTTCGTGCTAACCCCTTGGTTCGCGAAGCGCGAAGCCTTTTGAGATATGTGTGTGAGGGTCTTGCACTCACCTCTCAAGAAACAAAACGGTAGAGCAATAGTCTTCCCACTACCATCTACAGGGAAGAAGACGGAGGAAATGTCCCACGTTAAAAGTGAAGGCGCAAGTTACTGTGCCATAGAGCCCTGCTTGGGAAAGAACTTGTGTCGAAAGCTTCTCCCAACTCAGATCTTGTTTCGGGAAGATAGAAGCGCTGTCGGTACTTTGTGTGAAAACACAAGGAAAATGCCACACGCTGAATTGTGAAGAGAAATGTGGGTCGAACGTGACCACCAACACACTCGTTGTCCCCTAGAGAGGTGTGTGTCTGGAAGTGGGAGGAAGCGTAACGGACGTGCTATACACTTAACTCCAAGAAACAACGCTGTGGAGGTGCGGTCCTTCGACTGCCCTTCTTCTTTGCTAAGGAACGAAGCGGCTTGAAGCCAAGTGTGAAAGGAAACGGAGGGCAAGGAAGGGTGATATGCCTCACTCGCGGCACAACTTCTGATGGAGGGCTTTTCTCAACGAACACCATGTGTCACGAAGATAGAAGGGTTTGCGAAAGTATGTGACTTCGCCAAAGGAAAGGCATACACGAATCTCGGCGAACCACGTCTGTGTCGATCGCGACTTCGAGCTTCCATCTGGGTTCCCGAGGAACCCATAGTCACATAATGTATGTGTTGTATCCTACTGCAGAAACACCACTGCAGAGAAACCGTGCGTCTACTATCACCTTCCCTGAAACTGGTAGACTTTTGCAATGGAAGTGGGAAATCGCAAGGAATGTGCCCCGTGCCTGTGCCACGGAAGTAACTAGTGTAAATGTCTGTCGCGATTGGAATCCTGTTCCGTGAGAAGCGTTTCCAAGAGTATGAGAGAGAGCAGATGGAAAAGGTCATGGTTTGAAGCGTGAGAAGGAGACCC
Organism: Eumetopias jubatus; assembly: GCF_037043125.1. Taxonomy (NCBI): domain Eukaryota; kingdom Metazoa; phylum Chordata; class Mammalia; order Carnivora; family Otariidae; genus Eumetopias; species Eumetopias jubatus. Next base: position 2,398 of record NW_028275120.1, on the reverse strand, counting down.
GTCAGGAAAGCCATACACGTAAGTCGGGGAAGCACTTTCGCGTGACATGGTGAAGGCATCTAGAATGTGCCCTGTGACGGTGCTCGAGAAACCACTTGTGAAGAAGGCTTCCCTCAACTGCCGTATCGTTTCCGTAGGAGGAAACTGTTTTCCGTAGTGGGTGTGAAGGCATAAGGGACGTAGACGAGACTTCGCTCTCCGCTTCGAAGGTGCCTGCCGTCGTTACACGAAGAAGGATGTGTATGGAAATGGATGACTGCGGAAGCATAAGGAAGATGGCATGCGTTTGTTTAACTCTAAGAACAAGTCTCGAGGGTTCCCGTCCTTCGACTACCATCTCTTCTCGTAAGGATGCGAAGCCGCTCCTTAAACCTCGTGTGAACGAAAAGAGATGGAACGCGCGATACCGCACAGTGAGGAACACGTTGTGCGGAGGGTTTCTCTCCATTACGTCCTGTGTCATGGAGGTGGATGGGTCTTGCAATGTACGTGGGCTAGCCTCAGTAGCAGTAGTAGCCTGACACTGAATTCTGAGAAACAAGGCCATGTCAAACAGGCTTTCGCGCTAACATCGTGGTGCTTGAAGAAAGAAGCCTTTGGAGACATGTGCGTTGCTATATAAGGTAGGCGTCTTACACTCACCTCTCACGAAACCAAACTGTAGGGAACTAGTCTTTCCACTACCGCCTCCGGGGAAGAAGTTGGAAGAACTTTCCGACGTTCAAAGTGAAGGCACAAATGCTGGGCCGTCTACCACTGTTTGAGAGAGGAGTTGTGTCTCAAGCTCCTGTCAACCCAGATCTTGCTTCGGGAAGAGAGAAGCGTTTTCAGGACTTCGTGTGAAAGCGTAAGGACAATGCCATAGGCTGAATGGTGAAGGAAAATGTGGGTCGAATGCGACCACCAACTAACAAGTTGTCCCCTAGGGAGGTGTGTGTCTGGAAATGGGAGGAAGCGTAAGGAACGAGCTGTACACTTAAGTCTAAGAGACAATGCTGTGGAGGAGCGGTCCTTCGACTCCCCGCCTCCTTTCCTAAGGATCGAAGCAGCTTGACGCCGAGTGTGAACGGAAGCAGAGGAAAAGCCTGCTATACCTTACTCGGGGAACCACTTTGTATGGAGGGCTTCTCTCAATGAACACCACGGCTCACGACGCTAGAAGGGTTTTCAAACGTACGTGAGTTCGCCAAAGGAAAGCCACAGACTACACTGTGCGAAACAAGTCTGTGTCAAACCGCGCCTTCGAGCTTCCATCTGGCTTCACGGGGAAAACCTAGTCACAACATGAACGTGTGGAGCCCTAAACAGGCGGCGTGCACGTCGGTCTGAAGAAACACCACTGCAGAGAAACCGTGTTTCTCCCAACCTCTTCCCTGAAAATGGTAGTCTATTCCAAGGTAAGTGTGACAGCGCAAGGCATGTGCCCCATGCCTGCGCCACGGAAATAAGGAGTGGAGATTGTCTCTCCCGGTTCAAACCTTGTTCCGTGAGAAATGTTTTCAAGAGTACGAGAGAGAGCAGAGGGAAAAGGTCATGCCTTTAAGTCTGAGAAGGAAACCCTGGAAAGCCGTACGCCTACGTATGAGCGGCATTCTGGCGCGAACGTGTGAAGGCATAAAGAATGTGTCCTGGGACGGTGCTTGACAAACCCCTTGTGAAGAAGTCTTCCCTCAGCTATCATATGGTTTCAGGAAGATAAAAGTGTTTTCCGCCCGGGCGTGAAGGCACGAGGGACGTGCCCTAGAGTGAGCTGTCCGTTTCGAATGTGCCGCCCGTCGTTCCACGAAGAAGGGTGAGTATGGAAATGTATGATGTGAGGAAGCATAGGGAAGATTGCCTACGGGTGTTTAACTCTAAGGACAAATCTAGAGGGTTGCCGTCCGTCGACGACCAGCTCTTTCCCTACGGATGGAAGCGCCGTGTTAAAGCTTAGGGCGAGAGAAAAGAGACGGAATGCGAGATACACCACAGTGGGGAACACGTTGTGTGGAGGGCTTCTCTCCACCAAAGTCTTGGGTCACGAATTTGGAAGGGCCTTCAAATGTACGTGAGCTAGCGTCAGCAGAGCCTTCCACTGAACTCAGAGAAACGAGGCCGCGTCAAACATGATTTCGTGCTAACCCCTTGGTTCGCGAAGCGCGAAGCCTTTTGAGATATGTGTGTGAGGGTCTTGCACTCACCTCTCAAGAAACAAAACGGTAGAGCAATAGTCTTCCCACTACCATCTACAGGGAAGAAGACGGAGGAAATGTCCCACGTTAAAAGTGAAGGCGCAAGTTACTGTGCCATAGAGCCCTGCTTGGGAAAGAACTTGTGTCGAAAGCTTCTCCCAACTCAGATCTTGTTTCGGGAAGATAGAAGCGCTGTCGGTACTTTGTGTGAAAACACAAGGGGAAAA
>NW_028275119.1:0-46871 GCF_037043125.1 Eumetopias jubatus | reverse complement strand
TTCCCTACAGTTTGGTTTCGTGAGAGGTGAGTGTAAGACGCCTACCTTATATAGCAACGCACATGTCTCCAAAAGGCTTCTTTCTTCAAGCACCACGATGTTAGCGCGAAAGCCTGTTTGACATGGCCTTGTTTCTCAGAATTCAGTGTCAGGCTACTACTGCTACTGAGGCTAGCCCACGTACATTGCAAGACCCATCCACCTCCATGACACAGGACGTAATGGAGAGAAACCCTCCGCACAACGTGTTCCTCACTGTGCGGTATCGCGCGTTCCATCTCTTTTCGTTCACACGAGGTTTAAGGAGCGGCTTCGCATCCTTACGAGAAGAGATGGTAGTCGAAGGACGGGAACCCTCGAGACTTGTTCTTAGAGTTAAACAAACGCATGCCATCTTCCTTATGCTTCCGCAGTCATCCATTTCCATACACATCCTTCTTCGTGTAACGACGGCAGGCACCTTCGAAGCGGAGAGCGAAGTCTCGTCTACGTCCCTTATGCCTTCACACCCACTACGGAAAACAGTTTCCTCCTACGGAAACGATACGGCAGTTGAGGGAAGCCTTCTTCACAAGTGGTTTCTCGAGCACCGTCACAGGGCACATTCTAGATGCCTTCACCATGTCACGCGAAAGTGCTTCCCCGACTTACGTGTATGGCTTTCCTGACGGGTCTCCTTCTCACGCTTCAAACCATGACCTTTTCCATCTGCTCTCTCTCATACTCTTGGAAACGCTTCTCACGGAACAGGATTCCAATCGCGACAGACATTGACACTAGTTACTTCCGTGGCACAGGCACGGGGCACATTCCTTGCGATTTCCCACTTCCATTGCAAAAGTCTACCAGTTTCAGGGAAGGTGATAGTAGACGCACGGTTTCTCTGCAGTGGTGTTTCTGCAGTAGGATACAACACATACATTATGTGACTATGGGTTCCTCGGGAACCCAGATGGAAGCTCGAAGTCGCGATCGACACAGACGTGGTTCGCCGAGATTCGTGTATGCCTTTCCTTTGGCGAAGTCACATACTTTCGCAAACCCTTCTATCTTCGTGACACATGGTGTTCGTTGAGAAAAGCCCTCCATCAGAAGTTGTGCCGCGAGTGAGGCATATCACCCTTCCTTGCCCTCCGTTTCCTTTCACACTTGGCTTCAAGCCGCTTCGTTCCTTAGCAAAGAAGAAGGGCAGTCGAAGGACCGCACCTCCACAGCGTTGTTTCTTGGAGTTAAGTGTATAGCACGTCCGTTACGCTTCCTCCCACTTCCAGACACACACCTCTCTAGGGGACAACGAGTGTGTTGGTGGTCACGTTCGACCCACATTTCTCTTCACAATTCAGCGTGTGGCATTTTCCTTGTGTTTTCACACAAAGTACCGACAGCGCTTCTATCTTCCCGAAACAAGATCTGAGTTGGGAGAAGCTTTCGACACAAGTTCTTTCCCAAGCAGGGCTCTATGGCACAGTAACTTGCGCCTTCACTTTTAACGTGGGACATTTCCTCCGTCTTCTTCCCTGTAGATGGTAGTGGGAAGACTATTGCTCTACCGTTTTGTTTCTTGAGAGGTGAGTGCAAGACCCTCACACACATATCTCAAAAGGCTTCGCGCTTCGCGAACCAAGGGGTTAGCACGAAATCATGTTTGACGCGGCCTCGTTTCTCTGAGTTCAGTGGAAGGCTCTGCTGACGCTAGCTCACGTACATTTGAAGGCCCTTCCAAATTCGTGACCCAAGACTTTGGTGGAGAGAAGCCCTCCACACAACGTGTTCCCCACTGTGGTGTATCTCGCATTCCGTCTCTTTTCTCTCGCCCTAAGCTTTAACACGGCGCTTCCATCCGTAGGGAAAGAGCTGGTCGTCGACGGACGGCAACCCTCTAGATTTGTCCTTAGAGTTAAACACCCGTAGGCAATCTTCCCTATGCTTCCTCACATCATACATTTCCATACTCACCCTTCTTCGTGGAACGACGGGCGGCACATTCGAAACGGACAGCTCACTCTAGGGCACGTCCCTCGTGCCTTCGCGCCCACGGCGGAAAACACTTTTATCTTCCTGAAACCATATGATAGCTGAGGGAAGACTTCTTCACAAGGGGTTTGTCAAGCACCGTCCCAGGACACATTCTTTATGCCTTCACACGTTCGCGCCAGAATGCCGCTCATACGTAGGCGTACGGCTTTCCAGGGTTTCCTTCTCAGACTTAAAGGCATGACCTTTTCCCTCTGCTCTCTCTCGTACTCTTGAAAACATTTCTCACGGAACAAGGTTTGAACCGGGAGAGACAATCTCCACTCCTTATTTCCGTGGCGCAGGCATGGGGCACATGCCTTGCGCTGTCACACTTACCTTGGAATAGACTACCATTTTCAGGGAAGAGGTTGGGAGAAACACGGTTTCTCTGCAGTGGTGTTTCTTCAGACCGACGTGCACGCCGCCTGTTTAGGGCTCCACACGTTCATGTTGTGACTAGGTTTTCCCCGTGAAGCCAGATGGAAGCTCGAAGGCGCGGTTTGACACAGACTTGTTTCGCACAGTGTAGTCTGTGGCTTTCCTTTGGCGAACTCACGTACGTTTGAAAACCCTTCTAGCGTCGTGAGCCGTGGTGTTCATTGAGAGAAGCCCTCCATACAAAGTGGTTCCCCGAGTAAGGTATAGCAGGCTTTTCCTCTGCTTCCGTTCACACTCGGCGTCAAGCTGCTTCGATCCTTAGGAAAGGAGGCGGGGAGTCGAAGGACGGCTCCTCCACAGCATTGTCTCTTAGACTTAAGTGTACAGCTCGTTCCTTACGCTTCCTCCCATTTCCAGACACACACCTCCCTAGGGGACAACTTGTTAGTTGGTGGTCGCATTCGACCCACATTTTCCTTCACCATTCAGCCTATGGCATTGTCCTTACGCTTTCACACGAAGTCCTGAAAACGCTTCTCTCTTCCCGAAGCAAGATCTGGGTTGACAGGAGCTTGAGACACAACTCCTCTCTCAAACAGTGGTAGACGGCCCAGCATTTGTGCCTTCACTTTGAACGTCGGAAAGTTCTTCCAACTTCTTCCCCGGAGGCGGTAGTGGAAAGACTAGTTCCCTACAGTTTGGTTTCGTGAGAGGTGAGTGTAAGACGCCTACCTTATATAGCAACGCACATGTCTCCAAAGGCTTCTTTCTTCAAGCACCACGATGTTAGCGCGAAAGCCTGTTTGACATGGCCTTGTTTCTCAGAATTCAGTGTCAGGCTACTACTGCTACTGAGGCTAGCCCACGTACATTGCAAGACCCATCCACCTCCATGACACAGGACGTAATGGAGAGAAACCCTCCGCACAACGTGTTCCTCACTGTGCGGTATCGCGCGTTCCATCTCTTTTCGTTCACACGAGGTTTAAGGAGCGGCTTCGCATCCTTACGAGAAGAGATGGTAGTCGAAGGACGGGAACCCTCGAGACTTGTTCTTAGAGTTAAACAAACGCATGCCATCTTCCTTATGCTTCCGCAGTCATCCATTTCCATACACATCCTTCTTCGTGTAACGACGGCAGGCACCTTCGAAGCGGAGAGCGAAGTCTCGTCTACGTCCCTTATGCCTTCACACCCACTACGGAAAACAGTTTCCTCCTACGGAAACGATACGGCAGTTGAGGGAAGCCTTCTTCACAAGTGGTTTCTCGAGCACCGTCACAGGGCACATTCTAGATGCCTTCACCATGTCACGCGAAAGTGCTTCCCCGACTTACGTGTATGGCTTTCCTGACGGGTCTCCTTCTCACGCTTCAAACCATGACCTTTTCCATCTGCTCTCTCTCATACTCTTGGAAACGCTTCTCACGGAACAGGATTCCAATCGCGACAGACATTTACACTAGTTACTTCCGTGGCACAGGCACGGGGCACATTCCTTGCGATTTCCCACTTCCATTGCAAAAGTCTACCAGTTTCAGGGAAGGTGATAGTAGACGCACGGTTTCTCTGCAGTGGTGTTTCTGCAGTAGGATACAACACATACATTATGTGACTATGGGTTCCTCGGGAACCCAGATGGAAGCTCGAAGTCGCGATCGACACAGACGTGGTTCGCCGAGATTCGTGTATGCCTTTCCTTTGGCGAAGTCACATACTTTCGCAAACCCTTCTATCTTCGTGACACATGGTGTTCGTTGAGAAAAGCCCTCCATCAGAAGTTGTGCCGCGAGTGAGGCATATCACCCTTCCTTGCCCTCCGTTTCCTTTCACACTTGGCTTCAAGCCGCTTCGTTCCTTAGCAAAGAAGAAGGGCAGTCGAAGGACCGCACCTCCACAGCGTTGTTTCTTGGAGTTAAGTGTATAGCACGTCCGTTACGCTTCCTCCCACTTCCAGACACACACCTCTCTAGGGGACAACGAGTGTGTTGGTGGTCACGTTCGACCCACATTTCTCTTCACAATTCAGCGTGTGGCATTTTCCTTGTGTTTTCACACAAAGTACCGACAGCGCTTCTATCTTCCCGAAACAAGATCTGAGTTGGGAGAAGCTTTCGACACAAGTTCTTTCCCAAGCAGGGCTCTATGGCACAGTAACTTGCGCCTTCACTTTTAACGTGGGACATTTCCTCCGTCTTCTTCCCTGTAGATGGTAGTGGGAAGACTATTGCTCTACCGTTTTGTTTCTTGAGAGGTGAGTGCAAGACCCTCACACACATATCTCAAAAGGCTTCGCGCTTCGCGAACCAAGGGGTTAGCACGAAATCATGTTTGACGCGGCCTCGTTTCTCTGAGTTCAGTGGAAGGCTCTGCTGACGCTAGCTCACGTACATTTGAAGGCCCTTCCAAATTCGTGACCCAAGACTTTGGTGGAGAGAAGCCCTCCACACAACGTGTTCCCCACTGTGGTGTATCTCGCATTCCGTCTCTTTTCTCTCGCCCTAAGCTTTAACACGGCGCTTCCATCCGTAGGGAAAGAGCTGGTCGTCGACGGACGGCAACCCTCTAGATTTGTCCTTAGAGTTAAACACCCGTAGGCAATCTTCCCTATGCTTCCTCACATCATACATTTCCATACTCACCCTTCTTCGTGGAACGACGGGCGGCACATTCGAAACGGACAGCTCACTCTAGGGCACGTCCCTCGTGCCTTCACGCCCACGGCGGAAAACACTTTTATCTTCCTGAAACCATATGATAGCTGAGGGAAGACTTCTTCACAAGGGGTTTGTCAAGCACCGTCCCAGGACACATTCTTTATGCCTTCACACGTTCGCGCCAGAATGCCGCTCATACGTAGGCGTACGGCTTTCCAGGGTTTCCTTCTCAGACTTAAAGGCATGACCTTTTCCCTCTGCTCTCTCTCGTACTCTTGAAAACATTTCTCACGGAACAAGGTTTGAACCGGGAGAGACAATCTCCACTCCTTATTTCCGTGGCGCAGGCATGGGGCACATGCCTTGCGCTGTCACACTTACCTTGGAATAGACTACCATTTTCAGGGAAGAGGTTGGGAGAAACACGGTTTCTCTGCAGTGGTGTTTCTTCAGACCGACGTGCACGCCGCCTGTTTAGGGCTCCACACGTTCATGTTGTGACTAGGTTTTCCCCGTGAAGCCAGATGGAAGCTCGAAGGCGCGGTTTGACACAGACTTGTTTCGCACAGTGTAGTCTGTGGCTTTCCTTTGGCGAACTCACGTACGTTTGAAAACCCTTCTAGCGTCGTGAGCCGTGGTGTTCATTGAGAGAAGCCCTCCATACAAAGTGGTTCCCCGAGTAAGGTATAGCAGGCTTTTCCTCTGCTTCCGTTCACACTCGGCGTCAAGCTGCTTCGATCCTTAGGAAAGGAGGCGGGGAGTCGAAGGACCGCTCCTCCACAGCATTGTCTCTTAGACTTAAGTGTACAGCTCGTTCCTTACGCTTCCTCCCATTTCCAGACACACACCTCCCTAGGGGACAACTTGTTAGTTGGTGGTCGCATTCGACCCACATTTTCCTTCACCATTCAGCCTATGGCATTGTCCTTACGCTTTCACACGAAGTCCTGAAAACGCTTCTCTCTTCCCGAAGCAAGATCTGGGTTGACAGGAGCTTGAGACACAACTCCTCTCTCAAACAGTGGTAGACGGCCCAGCATTTGTGCCTTCACTTTGAACGTCGGAAAGTTCTTCCAACTTCTTCCCCGGAGGCAGTAGTGGAAAGACTAGTTCCCTACAGTTTGGTTTCGTGAGAGGTGAGTGTAAGACGCCTACCTTATATAGCAACGCACATGTCTCCAAAGGCTTCTTTCTTCAAGCACCACGATGTTAGCGCGAAAGCCTGTTTGACATGGCCTTGTTTCTCAGAATTCAGTGTCAGGCTACTACTGCTACTGAGGCTAGCCCACGTACATTGCAAGACCCATCCACCTCCATGACACAGGACGTAATGGAGAGAAACCCTCCGCACAACGTGTTCCTCACTGTGCGGTATCGCGCGTTCCATCTCTTTTCGTTCACACGAGGTTTAAGGAGCGGCTTCGCATCCTTACGAGAAGAGATGGTAGTCGAAGGACGGGAACCCTCGAGACTTGTTCTTAGAGTTAAACAAACGCATGCCATCTTCCTTATGCTTCCGCAGTCATCCATTTCCATACACATCCTTCTTCGTGTAACGACGGCAGGCACCTTCGAAGCGGAGAGCGAAGTCTCGTCTACGTCCCTTATGCCTTCACACCCACTACGGAAAACAGTTTCCTCCTACGGAAACGATACGGCAGTTGAGGGAAGCCTTCTTCACAAGTGGTTTCTCGAGCACCGTCACAGGGCACATTCTAGATGCCTTCACCATGTCACGCGAAAGTGCTTCCCCGACTTACGTGTATGGCTTTCCTGACGGGTCTCCTTCTCACGCTTCAAACCATGACCTTTTCCATCTGCTCTCTCTCATACTCTTGGAAACGCTTCTCACGGAACAGGATTCCAATCGCGACAGACATTGACACTAGTTACTTCCGTGGCACAGGCACGGGGCACATTCCTTGCGATTTCCCACTTCCATTGCAAAAGTCTACCAGTTTCAGGGAAGGTGATAGTAGACGCACGGTTTCTCTGCAGTGGTGTTTCTGCAGTAGGATACAACACATACATTATGTGACTATGGGTTCCTCGGGAACCCAGATGGAAGCTCGAAGTCGCGATCGACACAGACGTGGTTCGCCGAGATTCGTGTATGCCTTTCCTTTGGCGAAGTCACATACTTTCGCAAACCCTTCTATCTTCGTGACACATGGTGTTCGTTGAGAAAAGCCCTCCATCAGAAGTTGTGCCGCGAGTGAGGCATATCACCCTTCCTTGCCCTCCGTTTCCTTTCACACTTGGCTTCAAGCCGCTTCGTTCCTTAGCAAAGAAGAAGGGCAGTCGAAGGACCGCACCTCCACAGCGTTGTTTCTTGGAGTTAAGTGTATAGCACGTCCGTTACGCTTCCTCCCACTTCCAGACACACACCTCTCTAGGGGACAACGAGTGTGTTGGTGGTCACGTTCGACCCACATTTCTCTTCACAATTCAGCGTGTGGCATTTTCCTTGTGTTTTCACACAAAGTACCGACAGCGCTTCTATCTTCCCGAAACAAGATCTGAGTTGGGAGAAGCTTTCGACACAAGTTCTTTCCCAAGCAGGGCTCTATGGCACAGTAACTTGCGCCTTCACTTTTAACGTGGGACATTTCCTCCGTCTTCTTCCCTGTAGATGGTAGTGGGAAGACTATTGCTCTACCGTTTTGTTTCTTGAGAGGTGAGTGCAAGACCCTCACACACATATCTCAAAAGGCTTCGCGCTTCGCGAACCAAGGGGTTAGCACGAAATCATGTTTGACGCGGCCTCGTTTCTCTGAGTTCAGTGGAAGGCTCTGCTGACGCTAGCTCACGTACATTTGAAGGCCCTTCCAAATTCGTGACCCAAGACTTTGGTGGAGAGAAGCCCTCCACACAACGTGTTCCCCACTGTGGTGTATCTCGCATTCCGTCTCTTTTCTCTCGCCCTAAGCTTTAACACGGCGCTTCCATCCGTAGGGAAAGAGCTGGTCGTCGACGGACGGCAACCCTCTAGATTTGTCCTTAGAGTTAAACACCCGTAGGCAATCTTCCCTATGCTTCCTCACATCATACATTTCCATACTCACCCTTCTTCGTGGAACGACGGGCGGCACATTCGAAACGGACAGCTCACTCTAGGGCACGTCCCTCGTGCCTTCGCGCCCACGGCGGAAAACACTTTTATCTTCCTGAAACCATATGATAGCTGAGGGAAGACTTCTTCACAAGGGGTTTGTCAAGCACCGTCCCAGGACACATTCTTTATGCCTTCACACGTTCGCGCCAGAATGCCGCTCATACGTAGGCGTACGGCTTTCCAGGGTTTCCTTCTCAGACTTAAAGGCATGACCTTTTCCCTCTGCTCTCTCTCGTACTCTTGAAAACATTTCTCACGGAACAAGGTTTGAACCGGGAGAGACAATCTCCACTCCTTATTTCCGTGGCGCAGGCATGGGGCACATGCCTTGCGCTGTCACACTTACCTTGGAATAGACTACCATTTTCAGGGAAGAGGTTGGGAGAAACACGGTTTCTCTGCAGTGGTGTTTCTTCAGACCGACGTGCACGCCGCCTGTTTAGGGCTCCACACGTTCATGTTGTGACTAGGTTTTCCCCGTGAAGCCAGATGGAAGCTCGAAGGCGCGGTTTGACACAGACTTGTTTCGCACAGTGTAGTCTGTGGCTTTCCTTTGGCGAACTCACGTACGTTTGAAAACCCTTCTAGCGTCGTGAGCCGTGGTGTTCATTGAGAGAAGCCCTCCATACAAAGTGGTTCCCCGAGTAAGGTATAGCAGGCTTTTCCTCTGCTTCCGTTCACACTCGGCGTCAAGCTGCTTCGATCCTTAGGAAAGGAGGCGGGGAGTCGAAGGACGGCTCCTCCACAGCATTGTCTCTTAGACTTAAGTGTACAGCTCGTTCCTTACGCTTCCTCCCATTTCCAGACACACACCTCCCTAGGGGACAACTTGTTAGTTGGTGGTCGCATTCGACCCACATTTTCCTTCACCATTCAGCCTATGGCATTGTCCTTACGCTTTCACACGAAGTCCTGAAAACGCTTCTCTCTTCCCGAAGCAAGATCTGGGTTGACAGGAGCTTGAGACACAACTCCTCTCTCAAACAGTGGTAGACGGCCCAGCATTTGTGCCTTCACTTTGAACGTCGGAAAGTTCTTCCAACTTCTTCCCCGGAGGCGGTAGTGGAAAGACTAGTTCCCTACAGTTTGGTTTCGTGAGAGGTGAGTGTAAGACGCCTACCTTATATAGCAACGCACATGTCTCCAAAGGCTTCTTTCTTCAAGCACCACGATGTTAGCGCGAAAGCCTGTTTGACATGGCCTTGTTTCTCAGAATTCAGTGTCAGGCTACTACTGCTACTGAGGCTAGCCCACGTACATTGCAAGACCCATCCACCTCCATGACACAGGACGTAATGGAGAGAAACCCTCCGCACAACGTGTTCCTCACTGTGCGGTATCGCGCGTTCCATCTCTTTTCGTTCACACGAGGTTTAAGGAGCGGCTTCGCATCCTTACGAGAAGAGATGGTAGTCGAAGGACGGGAACCCTCGAGACTTGTTCTTAGAGTTAAACAAACGCATGCCATCTTCCTTATGCTTCCGCAGTCATCCATTTCCATACACATCCTTCTTCGTGTAACGACGGCAGGCACCTTCGAAGCGGAGAGCGAAGTCTCGTCTACGTCCCTTATGCCTTCACACCCACTACGGAAAACAGTTTCCTCCTACGGAAACGATACGGCAGTTGAGGGAAGCCTTCTTCACAAGTGGTTTCTCGAGCACCGTCACAGGGCACATTCTAGATGCCTTCACCATGTCACGCGAAAGTGCTTCCCCGACTTACGTGTATGGCTTTCCTGACGGGTCTCCTTCTCACGCTTCAAACCATGACCTTTTCCATCTGCTCTCTCTCATACTCTTGGAAACGCTTCTCACGGAACAGGATTCCAATCGCGACAGACATTTACACTAGTTACTTCCGTGGCACAGGCACGGGGCACATTCCTTGCGATTTCCCACTTCCATTGCAAAAGTCTACCAGTTTCAGGGAAGGTGATAGTAGACGCACGGTTTCTCTGCAGTGGTGTTTCTGCAGTAGGATACAACACATACATTATGTGACTATGGGTTCCTCGGGAACCCAGATGGAAGCTCGAAGTCGCGATCGACACAGACGTGGTTCGCCGAGATTCGTGTATGCCTTTCCTTTGGCGAAGTCACATACTTTCGCAAACCCTTCTATCTTCGTGACACATGGTGTTCGTTGAGAAAAGCCCTCCATCAGAAGTTGTGCCGCGAGTGAGGCATATCACCCTTCCTTGCCCTCCGTTTCCTTTCACACTTGGCTTCAAGCCGCTTCGTTCCTTAGCAAAGAAGAAGGGCAGTCGAAGGACCGCACCTCCACAGCGTTGTTTCTTGGAGTTAAGTGTATAGCACGTCCGTTACGCTTCCTCCCACTTCCAGACACACACCTCTCTAGGGGACAACGAGTGTGTTGGTGGTCACGTTCGACCCACATTTCTCTTCACAATTCAGCGTGTGGCATTTTCCTTGTGTTTTCACACAAAGTACCGACAGCGCTTCTATCTTCCCGAAACAAGATCTGAGTTGGGAGAAGCTTTCGACACAAGTTCTTTCCCAAGCAGGGCTCTATGGCACAGTAACTTGCGCCTTCACTTTTAACGTGGGACATTTCCTCCGTCTTCTTCCCTGTAGATGGTAGTGGGAAGACTATTGCTCTACCGTTTTGTTTCTTGAGAGGTGAGTGCAAGACCCTCACACACATATCTCAAAAGGCTTCGCGCTTCGCGAACCAAGGGGTTAGCACGAAATCATGTTTGACGCGGCCTCGTTTCTCTGAGTTCAGTGGAAGGCTCTGCTGACGCTAGCTCACGTACATTTGAAGGCCCTTCCAAATTCGTGACCCAAGACTTTGGTGGAGAGAAGCCCTCCACACAACGTGTTCCCCACTGTGGTGTATCTCGCATTCCGTCTCTTTTCTCTCGCCCTAAGCTTTAACACGGCGCTTCCATCCGTAGGGAAAGAGCTGGTCGTCGACGGACGGCAACCCTCTAGATTTGTCCTTAGAGTTAAACACCCGTAGGCAATCTTCCCTATGCTTCCTCACATCATACATTTCCATACTCACCCTTCTTCGTGGAACGACGGGCGGCACATTCGAAACGGACAGCTCACTCTAGGGCACGTCCCTCGTGCCTTCGCGCCCACGGCGGAAAACACTTTTATCTTCCTGAAACCATATGATAGCTGAGGGAAGACTTCTTCACAAGGGGTTTGTCAAGCACCGTCCCAGGACACATTCTTTATGCCTTCACACGTTCGCGCCAGAATGCCGCTCATACGTAGGCGTACGGCTTTCCAGGGTTTCCTTCTCAGACTTAAAGGCATGACCTTTTCCCTCTGCTCTCTCTCGTACTCTTGAAAACATTTCTCACGGAACAAGGTTTGAACCGGGAGAGACAATCTCCACTCCTTATTTCCGTGGCGCAGGCATGGGGCACATGCCTTGCGCTGTCACACTTACCTTGGAATAGACTACCATTTTCAGGGAAGAGGTTGGGAGAAACACGGTTTCTCTGCAGTGGTGTTTCTTCAGACCGACGTGCACGCCGCCTGTTTAGGGCTCCACACGTTCATGTTGTGACTAGGTTTTCCCCGTGAAGCCAGATGGAAGCTCGAAGGCGCGGTTTGACACAGACTTGTTTCGCACAGTGTAGTCTGTGGCTTTCCTTTGGCGAACTCACGTACGTTTGAAAACCCTTCTAGCGTCGTGAGCCGTGGTGTTCATTGAGAGAAGCCCTCCATACAAAGTGGTTCCCCGAGTAAGGTATAGCAGGCTTTTCCTCTGCTTCCGTTCACACTCGGCGTCAAGCTGCTTCGATCCTTAGGAAAGGAGGCGGGGAGTCGAAGGACGGCTCCTCCACAGCATTGTCTCTTAGACTTAAGTGTACAGCTCGTTCCTTACGCTTCCTCCCATTTCCAGACACACACCTCCCTAGGGGACAACTTGTTAGTTGGTGGTCGCATTCGACCCACATTTTCCTTCACCATTCAGCCTATGGCATTGTCCTTACGCTTTCACACGAAGTCCTGAAAACGCTTCTCTCTTCCCGAAGCAAGATCTGGGTTGACAGGAGCTTGAGACACAACTCCTCTCTCAAACAGTGGTAGACGGCCCAGCATTTGTGCCTTCACTTTGAACGTCGGAAAGTTCTTCCAACTTCTTCCCCGGAGGCGGTAGTGGAAAGACTAGTTCCCTACAGTTTGGTTTCGTGAGAGGTGAGTGTAAGACGCCTACCTTATATAGCAACGCACATGTCTCCAAAGGCTTCTTTCTTCAAGCACCACGATGTTAGCGCGAAAGCCTGTTTGACATGGCCTTGTTTCTCAGAATTCAGTGTCAGGCTACTACTGCTACTGAGGCTAGCCCACGTACATTGCAAGACCCATCCACCTCCATGACACAGGACGTAATGGAGAGAAACCCTCCGCACAACGTGTTCCTCACTGTGCGGTATCGCGCGTTCCATCTCTTTTCGTTCACACGAGGTTTAAGGAGCGGCTTCGCATCCTTACGAGAAGAGATGGTAGTCGAAGGACGGGAACCCTCGAGACTTGTTCTTAGAGTTAAACAAACGCATGCCATCTTCCTTATGCTTCCGCAGTCATCCATTTCCATACACATCCTTCTTCGTGTAACGACGGCAGGCACCTTCGAAGCGGAGAGCGAAGTCTCGTCTACGTCCCTTATGCCTTCACACCCACTACGGAAAACAGTTTCCTCCTACGGAAACGATACGGCAGTTGAGGGAAGCCTTCTTCACAAGTGGTTTCTCGAGCACCGTCACAGGGCACATTCTAGATGCCTTCACCATGTCACGCGAAAGTGCTTCCCCGACTTACGTGTATGGCTTTCCTGACGGGTCTCCTTCTCACGCTTCAAACCATGACCTTTTCCATCTGCTCTCTCTCATACTCTTGGAAACGCTTCTCACGGAACAGGATTCCAATCGCGACAGACATTTACACTAGTTACTTCCGTGGCACAGGCACGGGGCACATTCCTTGCGATTTCCCACTTCCATTGCAAAAGTCTACCAGTTTCAGGGAAGGTGATAGTAGACGCACGGTTTCTCTGCAGTGGTGTTTCTGCAGTAGGATACAACACATACATTATGTGACTATGGGTTCCTCGGGAACCCAGATGGAAGCTCGAAGTCGCGATCGACACAGACGTGGTTCGCCGAGATTCGTGTATGCCTTTCCTTTGGCGAAGTCACATACTTTCGCAAACCCTTCTATCTTCGTGACACATGGTGTTCGTTGAGAAAAGCCCTCCATCAGAAGTTGTGCCGCGAGTGAGGCATATCACCCTTCCTTGCCCTCCGTTTCCTTTCACACTTGGCTTCAAGCCGCTTCGTTCCTTAGCAAAGAAGAAGGGCAGTCGAAGGACCGCACCTCCACAGCGTTGTTTCTTGGAGTTAAGTGTATAGCACGTCCGTTACGCTTCCTCCCACTTCCAGACACACACCTCTCTAGGGGACAACGAGTGTGTTGGTGGTCACGTTCGACCCACATTTCTCTTCACAATTCAGCGTGTGGCATTTTCCTTGTGTTTTCACACAAAGTACCGACAGCGCTTCTATCTTCCCGAAACAAGATCTGAGTTGGGAGAAGCTTTCGACACAAGTTCTTTCCCAAGCAGGGCTCTATGGCACAGTAACTTGCGCCTTCACTTTTAACGTGGGACATTTCCTCCGTCTTCTTCCCTGTAGATGGTAGTGGGAAGACTATTGCTCTACCGTTTTGTTTCTTGAGAGGTGAGTGCAAGACCCTCACACACATATCTCAAAAGGCTTCGCGCTTCGCGAACCAAGGGGTTAGCACGAAATCATGTTTGACGCGGCCTCGTTTCTCTGAGTTCAGTGGAAGGCTCTGCTGACGCTAGCTCACGTACATTTGAAGGCCCTTCCAAATTCGTGACCCAAGACTTTGGTGGAGAGAAGCCCTCCACACAACGTGTTCCCCACTGTGGTGTATCTCGCATTCCGTCTCTTTTCTCTCGCCCTAAGCTTTAACACGGCGCTTCCATCCGTAGGGAAAGAGCTGGTCGTCGACGGACGGCAACCCTCTAGATTTGTCCTTAGAGTTAAACACCCGTAGGCAATCTTCCCTATGCTTCCTCACATCATACATTTCCATACTCACCCTTCTTCGTGGAACGACGGGCGGCACATTCGAAACGGACAGCTCACTCTAGGGCACGTCCCTCGTGCCTTCACGCCCACGGCGGAAAACACTTTTATCTTCCTGAAACCATATGATAGCTGAGGGAAGACTTCTTCACAAGGGGTTTGTCAAGCACCGTCCCAGGACACATTCTTTATGCCTTCACACGTTCGCGCCAGAATGCCGCTCATACGTAGGCGTACGGCTTTCCAGGGTTTCCTTCTCAGACTTAAAGGCATGACCTTTTCCCTCTGCTCTCTCTCGTACTCTTGAAAACATTTCTCACGGAACAAGGTTTGAACCGGGAGAGACAATCTCCACTCCTTATTTCCGTGGCGCAGGCATGGGGCACATGCCTTGCGCTGTCACACTTACCTTGGAATAGACTACCATTTTCAGGGAAGAGGTTGGGAGAAACACGGTTTCTCTGCAGTGGTGTTTCTTCAGACCGACGTGCACGCCGCCTGTTTAGGGCTCCACACGTTCATGTTGTGACTAGGTTTTCCCCGTGAAGCCAGATGGAAGCTCGAAGGCGCGGTTTGACACAGACTTGTTTCGCACAGTGTAGTCTGTGGCTTTCCTTTGGCGAACTCACGTACGTTTGAAAACCCTTCTAGCGTCGTGAGCCGTGGTGTTCATTGAGAGAAGCCCTCCATACAAAGTGGTTCCCCGAGTAAGGTATAGCAGGCTTTTCCTCTGCTTCCGTTCACACTCGGCGTCAAGCTGCTTCGATCCTTAGGAAAGGAGGCGGGGAGTCGAAGGACCGCTCCTCCACAGCATTGTCTCTTAGACTTAAGTGTACAGCTCGTTCCTTACGCTTCCTCCCATTTCCAGACACACACCTCCCTAGGGGACAACTTGTTAGTTGGTGGTCGCATTCGACCCACATTTTCCTTCACCATTCAGCCTATGGCATTGTCCTTACGCTTTCACACGAAGTCCTGAAAACGCTTCTCTCTTCCCGAAGCAAGATCTGGGTTGACAGGAGCTTGAGACACAACTCCTCTCTCAAACAGTGGTAGACGGCCCAGCATTTGTGCCTTCACTTTGAACGTCGGAAAGTTCTTCCAACTTCTTCCCCGGAGGCGGTAGTGGAAAGACTAGTTCCCTACAGTTTGGTTTCGTGAGAGGTGAGTGTAAGACGCCTACCTTATATAGCAACGCACATGTCTCCAAAGGCTTCTTTCTTCAAGCACCACGATGTTAGCGCGAAAGCCTGTTTGACATGGCCTTGTTTCTCAGAATTCAGTGTCAGGCTACTACTGCTACTGAGGCTAGCCCACGTACATTGCAAGACCCATCCACCTCCATGACACAGGACGTAATGGAGAGAAACCCTCCGCACAACGTGTTCCTCACTGTGCGGTATCGCGCGTTCCATCTCTTTTCGTTCACACGAGGTTTAAGGAGCGGCTTCGCATCCTTACGAGAAGAGATGGTAGTCGAAGGACGGGAACCCTCGAGACTTGTTCTTAGAGTTAAACAAACGCATGCCATCTTCCTTATGCTTCCGCAGTCATCCATTTCCATACACATCCTTCTTCGTGTAACGACGGCAGGCACCTTCGAAGCGGAGAGCGAAGTCTCGTCTACGTCCCTTATGCCTTCACACCCACTACGGAAAACAGTTTCCTCCTACGGAAACGATACGGCAGTTGAGGGAAGCCTTCTTCACAAGTGGTTTCTCGAGCACCGTCACAGGGCACATTCTAGATGCCTTCACCATGTCACGCGAAAGTGCTTCCCCGACTTACGTGTATGGCTTTCCTGACGGGTCTCCTTCTCACGCTTCAAACCATGACCTTTTCCATCTGCTCTCTCTCATACTCTTGGAAACGCTTCTCACGGAACAGGATTCCAATCGCGACAGACATTTACACTAGTTACTTCCGTGGCACAGGCACGGGGCACATTCCTTGCGATTTCCCACTTCCATTGCAAAAGTCTACCAGTTTCAGGGAAGGTGATAGTAGACGCACGGTTTCTCTGCAGTGGTGTTTCTGCAGTAGGATACAACACATACATTATGTGACTATGGGTTCCTCGGGAACCCAGATGGAAGCTCGAAGTCGCGATCGACACAGACGTGGTTCGCCGAGATTCGTGTATGCCTTTCCTTTGGCGAAGTCACATACTTTCGCAAACCCTTCTATCTTCGTGACACATGGTGTTCGTTGAGAAAAGCCCTCCATCAGAAGTTGTGCCGCGAGTGAGGCATATCACCCTTCCTTGCCCTCCGTTTCCTTTCACACTTGGCTTCAAGCCGCTTCGTTCCTTAGCAAAGAAGAAGGGCAGTCGAAGGACCGCACCTCCACAGCGTTGTTTCTTGGAGTTAAGTGTATAGCACGTCCGTTACGCTTCCTCCCACTTCCAGACACACACCTCTCTAGGGGACAACGAGTGTGTTGGTGGTCACGTTCGACCCACATTTCTCTTCACAATTCAGCGTGTGGCATTTTCCTTGTGTTTTCACACAAAGTACCGACAGCGCTTCTATCTTCCCGAAACAAGCTCTGAGTTGGGAGAAGCTTTCGACACAAGTCCTTTCCCAAGCAGGGCTCTATGGCACAGTAACTTGCGCCTTCACTTTTAACGTGGGACATTTCCTCCGTCTTCTTCCCTGTAGATGGTAGTGGGAAGACTATTGCTCTACCGTTTTGTTTCTTGAGAGGTGAGTGCAAGACCCTCACACACATATCTCAAAAGGCTTCGCGCTTCGCGAACCAAGGGGTTAGCACGAAATCATGTTTGACGCGGCCTCGTTTCTCTGAGTTCAGTGGAAGGCTCTGCTGACGCTAGCTCACGTACATTTGAAGGCCCTTCCAAATTCGTGACCCAAGACTTTGGTGGAGAGAAGCCCTCCACACAACGTGTTCCCCACTGTGGTGTATCTCGCATTCCGTCTCTTTTCTCTCGCCCTAAGCTTTAACACGGCGCTTCCATCCGTAGGGAAAGAGCTGGTCGTCGACGGACGGCAACCCTCTAGATTTGTCCTTAGAGTTAAACACCCGTAGGCAATCTTCCCTATGCTTCCTCACATCATACATTTCCATACTCACCCTTCTTCGTGGAACGACGGGCGGCACATTCGAAACGGACAGCTCACTCTAGGGCACGTCCCTCGTGCCTTCACGCCCACGGCGGAAAACACTTTTATCTTCCTGAAACCATATGATAGCTGAGGGAAGACTTCTTCACAAGGGGTTTGTCAAGCACCGTCCCAGGACACATTCTTTATGCCTTCACACGTTCGCGCCAGAATGCCGCTCATACGTAGGCGTACGGCTTTCCAGGGTTTCCTTCTCAGACTTAAAGGCATGACCTTTTCCCTCTGCTCTCTCTCGTACTCTTGAAAACATTTCTCACGGAACAAGGTTTGAACCGGGAGAGACAATCTCCACTCCTTATTTCCGTGGCGCAGGCATGGGGCACATGCCTTGCGCTGTCACACTTACCTTGGAATAGACTACCATTTTCAGGGAAGAGGTTGGGAGAAACACGGTTTCTCTGCAGTGGTGTTTCTTCAGACCGACGTGCACGCCGCCTGTTTAGGGCTCCACACGTTCATGTTGTGACTAGGTTTTCCCCGTGAAGCCAGATGGAAGCTCGAAGGCGCGGTTTGACACAGACTTGTTTCGCACAGTGTAGTCTGTGGCTTTCCTTTGGCGAACTCACGTACGTTTGAAAACCCTTCTAGCGTCGTGAGCCGTGGTGTTCATTGAGAGAAGCCCTCCATACAAAGTGGTTCCCCGAGTAAGGTATAGCAGGCTTTTCCTCTGCTTCCGTTCACACTCGGCGTCAAGCTGCTTCGATCCTTAGGAAAGGAGGCGGGGAGTCGAAGGACCGCTCCTCCACAGCATTGTCTCTTAGACTTAAGTGTACAGCTCGTTCCTTACGCTTCCTCCCATTTCCAGACACACACCTCCCTAGGGGACAACTTGTTAGTTGGTGGTCGCATTCGACCCACATTTTCCTTCACCATTCAGCCTATGGCATTGTCCTTACGCTTTCACACGAAGTCCTGAAAACGCTTCTCTCTTCCCGAAGCAAGATCTGGGTTGACAGGAGCTTGAGACACAACTCCTCTCTCAAACAGTGGTAGACGGCCCAGCATTTGTGCCTTCACTTTGAACGTCGGAAAGTTCTTCCAACTTCTTCCCCGGAGGCAGTAGTGGAAAGACTAGTTCCCTACAGTTTGGTTTCGTGAGAGGTGAGTGTAAGACGCCTACCTTATATAGCAACGCACATGTCTCCAAAGGCTTCTTTCTTCAAGCACCACGATGTTAGCGCGAAAGCCTGTTTGACATGGCCTTGTTTCTCAGAATTCAGTGTCAGGCTACTACTGCTACTGAGGCTAGCCCACGTACATTGCAAGACCCATCCACCTCCATGACACAGGACGTAATGGAGAGAAACCCTCCGCACAACGTGTTCCTCACTGTGCGGTATCGCGCGTTCCATCTCTTTTCGTTCACACGAGGTTTAAGGAGCGGCTTCGCATCCTTACGAGAAGAGATGGTAGTCGAAGGACGGGAACCCTCGAGACTTGTTCTTAGAGTTAAACAAACGCATGCCATCTTCCTTATGCTTCCGCAGTCATCCATTTCCATACACATCCTTCTTCGTGTAACGACGGCAGGCACCTTCGAAGCGGAGAGCGAAGTCTCGTCTACGTCCCTTATGCCTTCACACCCACTACGGAAAACAGTTTCCTCCTACGGAAACGATACGGCAGTTGAGGGAAGCCTTCTTCACAAGTGGTTTCTCGAGCACCGTCACAGGGCACATTCTAGATGCCTTCACCATGTCACGCGAAAGTGCTTCCCCGACTTACGTGTATGGCTTTCCTGACGGGTCTCCTTCTCACGCTTCAAACCATGACCTTTTCCATCTGCTCTCTCTCATACTCTTGGAAACGCTTCTCACGGAACAGGATTCCAATCGCGACAGACATTGACACTAGTTACTTCCGTGGCACAGGCACGGGGCACATTCCTTGCGATTTCCCACTTCCATTGCAAAAGTCTACCAGTTTCAGGGAAGGTGATAGTAGACGCACGGTTTCTCTGCAGTGGTGTTTCTGCAGTAGGATACAACACATACATTATGTGAC
Organism: Eumetopias jubatus; assembly: GCF_037043125.1. Lineage (NCBI taxonomy): Eukaryota > Metazoa > Chordata > Mammalia > Carnivora > Otariidae > Eumetopias > Eumetopias jubatus. Next base: position 27,461 of record NW_028275119.1, on the reverse strand, counting down.
TATGGGTTCCTCGGGAACCCAGATGGAAGCTCGAAGTCGCGATCGACACAGACGTGGTTCGCCGAGATTCGTGTATGCCTTTCCTTTGGCGAAGTCACATACTTTCGCAAACCCTTCTATCTTCGTGACACATGGTGTTCGTTGAGAAAAGCCCTCCATCAGAAGTTGTGCCGCGAGTGAGGCATATCACCCTTCCTTGCCCTCCGTTTCCTTTCACACTTGGCTTCAAGCCGCTTCGTTCCTTAGCAAAGAAGAAGGGCAGTCGAAGGACCGCACCTCCACAGCGTTGTTTCTTGGAGTTAAGTGTATAGCACGTCCGTTACGCTTCCTCCCACTTCCAGACACACACCTCTCTAGGGGACAACGAGTGTGTTGGTGGTCACGTTCGACCCACATTTCTCTTCACAATTCAGCGTGTGGCATTTTCCTTGTGTTTTCACACAAAGTACCGACAGCGCTTCTATCTTCCCGAAACAAGATCTGAGTTGGGAGAAGCTTTCGACACAAGTTCTTTCCCAAGCAGGGCTCTATGGCACAGTAACTTGCGCCTTCACTTTTAACGTGGGACATTTCCTCCGTCTTCTTCCCTGTAGATGGTAGTGGGAAGACTATTGCTCTACCGTTTTGTTTCTTGAGAGGTGAGTGCAAGACCCTCACACACATATCTCAAAAGGCTTCGCGCTTCGCGAACCAAGGGGTTAGCACGAAATCATGTTTGACGCGGCCTCGTTTCTCTGAGTTCAGTGGAAGGCTCTGCTGACGCTAGCTCACGTACATTTGAAGGCCCTTCCAAATTCGTGACCCAAGACTTTGGTGGAGAGAAGCCCTCCACACAACGTGTTCCCCACTGTGGTGTATCTCGCATTCCGTCTCTTTTCTCTCGCCCTAAGCTTTAACACGGCGCTTCCATCCGTAGGGAAAGAGCTGGTCGTCGACGGACGGCAACCCTCTAGATTTGTCCTTAGAGTTAAACACCCGTAGGCAATCTTCCCTATGCTTCCTCACATCATACATTTCCATACTCACCCTTCTTCGTGGAACGACGGGCGGCACATTCGAAACGGACAGCTCACTCTAGGGCACGTCCCTCGTGCCTTCGCGCCCACGGCGGAAAACACTTTTATCTTCCTGAAACCATATGATAGCTGAGGGAAGACTTCTTCACAAGGGGTTTGTCAAGCACCGTCCCAGGACACATTCTTTATGCCTTCACACGTTCGCGCCAGAATGCCGCTCATACGTAGGCGTACGGCTTTCCAGGGTTTCCTTCTCAGACTTAAAGGCATGACCTTTTCCCTCTGCTCTCTCTCGTACTCTTGAAAACATTTCTCACGGAACAAGGTTTGAACCGGGAGAGACAATCTCCACTCCTTATTTCCGTGGCGCAGGCATGGGGCACATGCCTTGCGCTGTCACACTTACCTTGGAATAGACTACCATTTTCAGGGAAGAGGTTGGGAGAAACACGGTTTCTCTGCAGTGGTGTTTCTTCAGACCGACGTGCACGCCGCCTGTTTAGGGCTCCACACGTTCATGTTGTGACTAGGTTTTCCCCGTGAAGCCAGATGGAAGCTCGAAGGCGCGGTTTGACACAGACTTGTTTCGCACAGTGTAGTCTGTGGCTTTCCTTTGGCGAACTCACGTACGTTTGAAAACCCTTCTAGCGTCGTGAGCCGTGGTGTTCATTGAGAGAAGCCCTCCATACAAAGTGGTTCCCCGAGTAAGGTATAGCAGGCTTTTCCTCTGCTTCCGTTCACACTCGGCGTCAAGCTGCTTCGATCCTTAGGAAAGGAGGCGGGGAGTCGAAGGACGGCTCCTCCACAGCATTGTCTCTTAGACTTAAGTGTACAGCTCGTTCCTTACGCTTCCTCCCATTTCCAGACACACACCTCCCTAGGGGACAACTTGTTAGTTGGTGGTCGCATTCGACCCACATTTTCCTTCACCATTCAGCCTATGGCATTGTCCTTACGCTTTCACACGAAGTCCTGAAAACGCTTCTCTCTTCCCGAAGCAAGATCTGGGTTGACAGGAGCTTGAGACACAACTCCTCTCTCAAACAGTGGTAGACGGCCCAGCATTTGTGCCTTCACTTTGAACGTCGGAAAGTTCTTCCAACTTCTTCCCCGGAGGCGGTAGTGGAAAGACTAGTTCCCTACAGTTTGGTTTCGTGAGAGGTGAGTGTAAGACGCCTACCTTATATAGCAACGCACATGTCTCCAAAGGCTTCTTTCTTCAAGCACCACGATGTTAGCGCGAAAGCCTGTTTGACATGGCCTTGTTTCTCAGAATTCAGTGTCAGGCTACTACTGCTACTGAGGCTAGCCCACGTACATTGCAAGACCCATCCACCTCCATGACACAGGACGTAATGGAGAGAAACCCTCCGCACAACGTGTTCCTCACTGTGCGGTATCGCGCGTTCCATCTCTTTTCGTTCACACGAGGTTTAAGGAGCGGCTTCGCATCCTTACGAGAAGAGATGGTAGTCGAAGGACGGGAACCCTCGAGACTTGTTCTTAGAGTTAAACAAACGCATGCCATCTTCCTTATGCTTCCGCAGTCATCCATTTCCATACACATCCTTCTTCGTGTAACGACGGCAGGCACCTTCGAAGCGGAGAGCGAAGTCTCGTCTACGTCCCTTATGCCTTCACACCCACTACGGAAAACAGTTTCCTCCTACGGAAACGATACGGCAGTTGAGGGAAGCCTTCTTCACAAGTGGTTTCTCGAGCACCGTCACAGGGCACATTCTAGATGCCTTCACCATGTCACGCGAAAGTGCTTCCCCGACTTACGTGTATGGCTTTCCTGACGGGTCTCCTTCTCACGCTTCAAACCATGACCTTTTCCATCTGCTCTCTCTCATACTCTTGGAAACGCTTCTCACGGAACAGGATTCCAATCGCGACAGACATTTACACTAGTTACTTCCGTGGCACAGGCACGGGGCACATTCCTTGCGATTTCCCACTTCCATTGCAAAAGTCTACCAGTTTCAGGGAAGGTGATAGTAGACGCACGGTTTCTCTGCAGTGGTGTTTCTGCAGTAGGATACAACACATACATTATGTGACTATGGGTTCCTCGGGAACCCAGATGGAAGCTCGAAGTCGCGATCGACACAGACGTGGTTCGCCGAGATTCGTGTATGCCTTTCCTTTGGCGAAGTCACATACTTTCGCAAACCCTTCTATCTTCGTGACACATGGTGTTCGTTGAGAAAAGCCCTCCATCAGAAGTTGTGCCGCGAGTGAGGCATATCACCCTTCCTTGCCCTCCGTTTCCTTTCACACTTGGCTTCAAGCCGCTTCGTTCCTTAGCAAAGAAGAAGGGCAGTCGAAGGACCGCACCTCCACAGCGTTGTTTCTTGGAGTTAAGTGTATAGCACGTCCGTTACGCTTCCTCCCACTTCCAGACACACACCTCTCTAGGGGACAACGAGTGTGTTGGTGGTCACGTTCGACCCACATTTCTCTTCACAATTCAGCGTGTGGCATTTTCCTTGTGTTTTCACACAAAGTACCGACAGCGCTTCTATCTTCCCGAAACAAGATCTGAGTTGGGAGAAGCTTTCGACACAAGTTCTTTCCCAAGCAGGGCTCTATGGCACAGTAACTTGCGCCTTCACTTTTAACGTGGGACATTTCCTCCGTCTTCTTCCCTGTAGATGGTAGTGGGAAGACTATTGCTCTACCGTTTTGTTTCTTGAGAGGTGAGTGCAAGACCCTCACACACATATCTCAAAAGGCTTCGCGCTTCGCGAACCAAGGGGTTAGCACGAAATCATGTTTGACGCGGCCTCATTTCTCTGAGTTCAGTGGAAGGCTCTGCTGACGCTAGCTCACGTACATTTGAAGGCCCTTCCAAATTCGTGACCCAAGACTTTGGTGGAGAGAAGCCCTCCACACAACGTGTTCCCCACTGTGGTGTATCTCGCATTCCGTCTCTTTTCTCTCGCCCTAAGCTTTAACACGGCGCTTCCATCCGTAGGGAAAGAGCTGGTCGTCGACGGACGGCAACCCTCTAGATTTGTCCTTAGAGTTAAACACCCGTAGGCAATCTTCCCTATGCTTCCTCACATCATACATTTCCATACTCACCCTTCTTCGTGGAACGACGGGCGGCACATTCGAAACGGACAGCTCACTCTAGGGCACGTCCCTCGTGCCTTCGCGCCCACGGCGGAAAACACTTTTATCTTCCTGAAACCATATGATAGCTGAGGGAAGACTTCTTCACAAGGGGTTTGTCAAGCACCGTCCCAGGACACATTCTTTATGCCTTCACACGTTCGCGCCAGAATGCCGCTCATACGTAGGCGTACGGCTTTCCAGGGTTTCCTTCTCAGACTTAAAGGCATGACCTTTTCCCTCTGCTCTCTCTCGTACTCTTGAAAACATTTCTCACGGAACAAGGTTTGAACCGGGAGAGACAATCTCCACTCCTTATTTCCGTGGCGCAGGCATGGGGCACATGGCTTGCGCTGTCACACTTACCTTGGAATAGACTACCATTTTCAGGGAAGAGGTTGGGAGAAACACGGTTTCTCTGCAGTGGTGTTTCTTCAGACCGACGTGCACGCCGCCTGTTTAGGGCTCCACACGTTCATGTTGTGACTAGGTTTTCCCCGTGAAGCCAGATGGAAGCTCGAAGGCGCGGTTTGACACAGACTTGTTTCGCACAGTGTAGTCTGTGGCTTTCCTTTGGCGAACTCACGTACGTTTGAAAACCCTTCTAGCGTCGTGAGCCGTGGTGTTCATTGAGAGAAGCCCTCCATACAAAGTGGTTCCCCGAGTAAGGTATAGCAGGCTTTTCCTCTGCTTCCGTTCACACTCGGCGTCAAGCTGCTTCGATCCTTAGGAAAGGAGGCGGGGAGTCGAAGGACGGCTCCTCCACAGCATTGTCTCTTAGACTTAAGTGTACAGCTCGTTCCTTACGCTTCCTCCCATTTCCAGACACACACCTCCCTAGGGGACAACTTGTTAGTTGGTGGTCGCATTCGACCCACATTTTCCTTCACCATTCAGCCTATGGCATTGTCCTTACGCTTTCACACGAAGTCCTGAAAACGCTTCTCTCTTCCCGAAGCAAGATCTGGGTTGACAGGAGCTTGAGACACAACTCCTCTCTCAAACAGTGGTAGACGGCCCAGCATTTGTGCCTTCACTTTGAACGTCGGAAAGTTCTTCCAACTTCTTCCCCGGAGGCGGTAGTGGAAAGACTAGTTCCCTACAGTTTGGTTTCGTGAGAGGTGAGTGTAAGACGCCTACCTTATATAGCAACGCACATGTCTCCAAAGGCTTCTTTCTTCAAGCACCACGATGTTAGCGCGAAAGCCTGTTTGACATGGCCTTGTTTCTCAGAATTCAGTGTCAGGCTACTACTGCTACTGAGGCTAGCCCACGTACATTGCAAGACCCATCCACCTCCATGACACAGGACGTAATGGAGAGAAACCCTCCGCACAACGTGTTCCTCACTGTGCGGTATCGCGCGTTCCATCTCTTTTCGTTCACACGAGGTTTAAGGAGCGGCTTCGCATCCTTACGAGAAGAGATGGTAGTCGAAGGACGGGAACCCTCGAGACTTGTTCTTAGAGTTAAACAAACGCATGCCATCTTCCTTATGCTTCCGCAGTCATCCATTTCCATACACATCCTTCTTCGTGTAACGACGGCAGGCACCTTCGAAGCGGAGAGCGAAGTCTCGTCTACGTCCCTTATGCCTTCACACCCACTACGGAAAACAGTTTCCTCCTACGGAAACGATACGGCAGTTGAGGGAAGCCTTCTTCACAAGTGGTTTCTCGAGCACCGTCACAGGGCACATTCTAGATGCCTTCACCATGTCACGCGAAAGTGCTTCCCCGACTTACGTGTATGGCTTTCCTGACGGGTCTCCTTCTCACGCTTCAAACCATGACCTTTTCCATCTGCTCTCTCTCATACTCTTGGAAACGCTTCTCACGGAACAGGATTCCAATCGCGACAGACATTTACACTAGTTACTTCCGTGGCACAGGCACGGGGCACATTCCTTGCGATTTCCCACTTCCATTGCAAAAGTCTACCAGTTTCAGGGAAGGTGATAGTAGACGCACGGTTTCTCTGCAGTGGTGTTTCTGCAGTAGGATACAACACATACATTATGTGACTATGGGTTCCTCGGGAACCCAGATGGAAGCTCGAAGTCGCGATCGACACAGACGTGGTTCGCCGAGATTCGTGTATGCCTTTCCTTTGGCGAAGTCACATACTTTCGCAAACCCTTCTATCTTCGTGACACATGGTGTTCGTTGAGAAAAGCCCTCCATCAGAAGTTGTGCCGCGAGTGAGGTATATCACCCTTCCTTGCCCTCCGTTTCCTTTCACACTTGGCTTCAAGCCGCTTCGTTCCTTAGCAAAGAAGAAGGGCAGTCGAAGGACCGCACCTCCACAGCGTTGTTTCTTGGAGTTAAGTGTATAGCACGTCCGTTACGCTTCCTCCCACTTCCAGACACACACCTCTCTAGGGGACAACGAGTGTGTTGGTGGTCACGTTCGACCCACATTTCTCTTCACAATTCAGCGTGTGGCATTTTCCTTGTGTTTTCACACAAAGTACCGACAGCGCTTCTATCTTCCCGAAACAAGATCTGAGTTGGGAGAAGCTTTCGACACAAGTTCTTTCCCAAGCAGGGCTCTATGGCACAGTAACTTGCGCCTTCACTTTTAACGTGGGACATTTCCTCCGTCTTCTTCCCTGTAGATGGTAGTGGGAAGACTATTACTCTACCGTTTTGTTTCTTGAGAGGTGAGTGCAAGACCCTCACACACATATCTCAAAAGGCTTCGCGCTTCGCGAACCAAGGGGTTAGCACCAAATCATGTTTGACGCGGCCTCGTTTCTCTGAGTTCAGTGGAAGGCTCTGCTGACGCTAGCTCACGTACATTTGAAGGCCCTTCCAAATTCGTGACCCGAGACTTTGGTGGAGAGAAGCCCTCCACACAACGTGTTCCCCACTGTGGTGTATCTCGCATTCCGTCTCTTTTCTCTCGCCCTAAGCTTTAACACGGCGCTTCCATCCGTAGGGAAAGAGCTGGTCGTCGACGGACGGCAACCCTCTAGATTTGTCCTTAGAGTTAAACACCCGTAGGCAATCTTCCCTATGCTTCCTCACATCATACATTTCCATACTCACCCTTCTTCGTGGAACGACGGGCGGCACATTCGAAACGGACAGCTCACTCTAGGGCACGTCCCTCGTGCCTTCGCGCCCACGGCGGAAAACACTTTTATCTTCCTGAAACCATATGATAGCTGAGGGAAGACTTCTTCACAAGGGGTTTGTCAAGCACCGTCCCAGGACACATTCTTTATGCCTTCACACGTTCGCGCCAGAATGCCGCTCATACGTAGGCGTACGGCTTTCCAGGGTTTCCTTCTCAGACTTAAAGGCATGACCTTTTCCCTCTGCTCTCTCTCGTACTCTTGAAAACATTTCTCACGGAACAAGGTTTGAACCGGGAGAGACAATCTCCACTCCTTATTTCCGTGGCGCAGGCATGGGGCACATGCCTTGCGCTGTCACACTTACCTTGGAATAGACTACCATTTTCAGGGAAGAGGTTGGGAGAAACACGGTTTCTCTGCAGTGGTGTTTCTTCAGACCGACGTGCACGCCGCCTGTTTAGGGCTCCACACGTTCATGTTGTGACTAGGTTTTCCCCGTGAAGCCAGATGGAAGCTCGAAGGCGCGGTTTGACACAGACTTGTTTCGCACAGTGTAGTCTGTGGCTTTCCTTTGGCGAACTCACGTACGTTTGAAAACCCTTCTAGCGTCGTGAGCCGTGGTGTTCATTGAGAGAAGCCCTCCATACAAAGTGGTTCCCCGAGTAAGGTATAGCAGGCTTTTCCTCTGCTTCCGTTCACACTCGGCGTCAAGCTGCTTCGATCCTTAGGAAAGGAGGCGGGGAGTCGAAGGACCGCTCCTCCACAGCATTGTCTCTTAGACTTAAGTGTACAGCTCGTTCCTTACGCTTCCTCCCATTTCCAGACACACACCTCCCTAGGGGACAACTTGTTAGTTGGTGGTCGCATTCGACCCACATTTTCCTTCACCATTCAGCCTATGGCATTGTCCTTACGCTTTCACACGAAGTCCTGAAAACGCTTCTCTCTTCCCGAAGCAAGATCTGGGTTGACAGGAGCTTGAGACACAACTCCTCTCTCAAACAGTGGTAGACGGCCCAGCATTTGTGCCTTCACTTTGAACGTCGGAAAGTTCTTCCAACTTCTTCCCCGGAGGCGGTAGTGGAAAGACTAGTTCCCTACAGTTTGGTTTCGTGAGAGGTGAGTGTAAGACGCCTACCTTATATAGCAACGCACATGTCTCCAAAGGCTTCTTTCTTCAAGCACCACGATGTTAGCGCGAAAGCCTGTTTGACATGGCCTTGTTTCTCAGAATTCAGTGTCAGGCTACTACTGCTACTGAGGCTAGCCCACGTACATTGCAAGACCCATCCACCTCCATGACACAGGACGTAATGGAGAGAAACCCTCCGCACAACGTGTTCCTCACTGTGCGGTATCGCGCGTTCCATCTCTTTTCGTTCACACGAGGTTTAAGGAGCGGCTTCGCATCCTTACGAGAAGAGATGGTAGTCGAAGGACGGGAACCCTCGAGACTTGTTCTTAGAGTTAAACAAACGCATGCCATCTTCCTTATGCTTCCGCAGTCATCCATTTCCATACACATCCTTCTTCGTGTAACGACGGCAGGCACCTTCGAAGCGGAGAGCGAAGTCTCGTCTACGTCCCTTATGCCTTCACACCCACTACGGAAAACAGTTTCCTCCTACGGAAACGATACGGCAGTTGAGGGAAGCCTTCTTCACAAGTGGTTTCTCGAGCACCGTCACAGGGCACATTCTAGATGCCTTCACCATGTCACGCGAAAGTGCTTCCCCGACTTACGTGTATGGCTTTCCTGACGGGTCTCCTTCTCACGCTTCAAACCATGACCTTTTCCATCTGCTCTCTCTCATACTCTTGGAAACGCTTCTCACGGAACAGGATTCCAATCGCGACAGACATTTACACTAGTTACTTCCGTGGCACAGGCACGGGGCACATTCCTTGCGATTTCCCACTTCCATTGCAAAAGTCTACCAGTTTCAGGGAAGGTGATAGTAGACGCACGGTTTCTCTGCAGTGGTGTTTCTGCAGTAGGATACAACACATACATTATGTGACTATGGGTTCCTCGGGAACCCAGATGGAAGCTTGAAGTCGCGATCGACACAGACGTGGTTCGCCGAGATTCGTGTATGCCTTTCCTTTGGCGAAGTCACATACTTTCGCAAACCCTTCTATCTTCGTGACACATGGTGTTCGTTGAGAAAAGCCCTCCATCAGAAGTTGTGCCGCGAGTGAGGCATATCACCCTTCCTTGCCCTCCGTTTCCTTTCACACTTGGCTTCAAGCCGCTTCGTTCCTTAGCAAAGAAGAAGGGCAGTCGAAGGACCGCACCTCCACAGCGTTGTTTCTTGGAGTTAAGTGTATAGCACGTCCGTTACGCTTCCTCCCACTTCCAGACACACACCTCTCTAGGGGACAACGAGTGTGTTGGTGGTCACGTTCGACCCACATTTCTCTTCACAATTCAGCGTGTGGCATTTTCCTTGTGTTTTCACACAAAGTACCGACAGCGCTTCTATCTTCCCGAAACAAGATCTGAGTTGGGAGAAGCTTTCGACACAAGTTCTTTCCCAAGCAGGGCTCTATGGCACAGTAACTTGCGCCTTCACTTTTAACGTGGGACATTTCCTCCGTCTTCTTCCCTGTAGATGGTAGTGGGAAGACTATTGCTCTACCGTTTTGTTTCTTGAGAGGTGAGTGCAAGACCCTCACACACATATCTCAAAAGGCTTCGCGCTTCGCGAACCAAGGGGTTAGCACGAAATCATGTTTGACGCGGCCTCGTTTCTCTGAGTTCAGTGGAAGGCTCTGCTGACGCTAGCTCACGTACATTTGAAGGCCCTTCCAAATTCGTGACCCAAGACTTTGGTGGAGAGAAGCCCTCCACACAACGTGTTCCCCACTGTGGTGTATCTCGCATTCCGTCTCTTTTCTCTCGCCCTAAGCTTTAACACGGCGCTTCCATCCGTAGGGAAAGAGCTGGTCGTCGACGGACGGCAACCCTCTAGATTTGTCCTTAGAGTTAAACACCCGTAGGCAATCTTCCCTATGCTTCCTCACATCATACATTTCCATACTCACCCTTCTTCGTGGAACGACGGGCGGCACATTCGAAACGGACAGCTCACTCTAGGGCACGTCCCTCGTGCCTTCGCGCCCACGGCGGAAAACACTTTTATCTTCCTGAAACCATATGATAGCTGAGGGAAGACTTCTTCACAAGGGGTTTGTCAAGCACCGTCCCAGGACACATTCTTTATGCCTTCACACGTTCGCGCCAGAATGCCGCTCATACGTAGGCGTACGGCTTTCCAGGGTTTCCTTCTCAGACTTAAAGGCATGACCTTTTCCCTCTGCTCTCTCTCGTACTCTTGAAAACATTTCTCACGGAACAAGGTTTGAACCGGGAGAGACAATCTCCACTCCTTATTTCCGTGGCGCAGGCATGGGGCACATGGCTTGCGCTGTCACACTTACCTTGGAATAGACTACCATTTTCAGGGAAGAGGTTGGGAGAAACACGGTTTCTCTGCAGTGGTGTTTCTTCAGACCGACGTGCACGCCGCCTGTTTAGGGCTCCACACGTTCATGTTGTGACTAGGTTTTCCCCGTGAAGCCAGATGGAAGCTCGAAGGCGCGGTTTGACACAGACTTGTTTCGCACAGTGTAGTCTGTGGCTTTCCTTTGGCGAACTCACGGACGTTTGAAAACCCTTCTAGCGTCGTGAGCCGTGGTGTTCATTGAGAGAAGCCCTCCATACAAAGTGGTTCCCCGAGTAAGGTATAGCAGGCTTTTCCTCTGCTTCCGTTCACACTCGGCGTCAAGCTGCTTCGATCCTTAGGAAAGGAGGCGGGGAGTCGAAGGACGGCTCCTCCACAGCATTGTCTCTTAGACTTAAGTGTACAGCTCGTTCCTTACGCTTCCTCCCATTTCCAGACACACACCTCCCTAGGGGACAACTTGTTAGTTGGTGGTCGCATTCGACCCACATTTTCCTTCACCATTCAGCCTATGGCATTGTCCTTACGCTTTCACACGAAGTCCTGAAAACGCTTCTCTCTTCCCGAAGCAAGATCTGGGTTGACAGGAGCTTGAGACACAACTCCTCTCTCAAACAGTGGTAGACGGCCCAGCATTTGTGCCTTCACTTTGAACGTCGGAAAGTTCTTCCAACTTCTTCCCCGGAGGCGGTAGTGGAAAGACTAGTTCCCTACAGTTTGGTTTCGTGAGAGGTGAGTGTAAGACGCCTACCTTATATAGCAACGCACATGTCTCCAAAGGCTTCTTTCTTCAAGCACCACGATGTTAGCGCGAAAGCCTGTTTGACATGGCCTTGTTTCTCAGAATTCAGTGTCAGGCTACTACTGCTACTGAGGCTAGCCCACGTACATTGCAAGACCCATCCACCTCCATGACACAGGACGTAATGGAGAGAAACCCTCCGCACAACGTGTTCCTCACTGTGCGGTATCGCGCGTTCCATCTCTTTTCGTTCACACGAGGTTTAAGGAGCGGCTTCGCATCCTTACGAGAAGAGATGGTAGTCGAAGGACGGGAACCCTCGAGACTTGTTCTTAGAGTTAAACAAACGCATGCCATCTTCCTTATGCTTCCGCAGTCATCCATTTCCATACACATCCTTCTTCGTGTAACGACGGCAGGCACCTTCGAAGCGGAGAGCGAAGTCTCGTCTACGTCCCTTATGCCTTCACACCCACTACGGAAAACAGTTTCCTCCTACGGAAACGATACGGCAGTTGAGGGAAGCCTTCTTCACAAGTGGTTTCTCGAGCACCGTCACAGGGCACATTCTAGATGCCTTCACCATGTCACGCGAAAGTGCTTCCCCGACTTACGTGTATGGCTTTCCTGACGGGTCTCCTTCTCACGCTTCAAACCATGACCTTTTCCATCTGCTCTCTCTCATACTCTTGGAAACGCTTCTCACGGAACAGGATTCCAATCGCGACAGACATTTACACTAGTTACTTCCGTGGCACAGGCACGGGGCACATTCCTTGCGATTTCCCACTTCCATTGCAAAAGTCTACCAGTTTCAGGGAAGGTGATAGTAGACGCACGGTTTCTCTGCAGTGGTGTTTCTGCAGTAGGATACAACACATACATTATGTGACTATGGGTTCCTCGGGAACCCAGATGGAAGCTCGAAGTCGCGATCGACACAGACGTGGTTCGCCGAGATTCGTGTATGCCTTTCCTTTGGCGAAGTCACATACTTTCGCAAACCCTTCTATCTTCGTGACACATGGTGTTCGTTGAGAAAAGCCCTCCATCAGAAGTTGTGCCGCGAGTGAGGCATATCACCCTTCCTTGCCCTCCGTTTCCTTTCACACTTGGCTTCAAGCCGCTTCGTTCCTTAGCAAAGAAGAAGGGCAGTCGAAGGACCGCACCTCCACAGCGTTGTTTCTTGGAGTTAAGTGTATAGCACGTCCGTTACGCTTCCTCCCACTTCCAGACACACACCTCTCTAGGGGACAACGAGTGTGTTGGTGGTCACGTTCGACCCACATTTCTCTTCACAATTCAGCGTGTGGCATTTTCCTTGTGTTTTCACACAAAGTACCGACAGCGCTTCTATCTTCCCGAAACAAGATCTGAGTTGGGAGAAGCTTTCGACACAAGTTCTTTCCCAAGCAGGGCTCTATGGCACAGTAACTTGCGCCTTCACTTTTAACGTGGGACATTTCCTCCGTCTTCTTCCCTGTAGATGGTAGTGGGAAGACTATTACTCTACCGTTTTGTTTCTTGAGAGGTGAGTGCAAGACCCTCACACACATATCTCAAAAGGCTTCGCGCTTCGCGAACCAAGGGGTTAGCACCAAATCATGTTTGACGCGGCCTCGTTTCTCTGAGTTCAGTGGAAGGCTCTGCTGACGCTAGCTCACGTACATTTGAAGGCCCTTCCAAATTCGTGACCCGAGACTTTGGTGGAGAGAAGCCCTCCACACAACGTGTTCCCCACTGTGGTGTATCTCGCATTCCGTCTCTTTTCTCTCGCCCTAAGCTTTAACACGGCGCTTCCATCCGTAGGGAAAGAGCTGGTCGTCGACGGACGGCAACCCTCTAGATTTGTCCTTAGAGTTAAACACCCGTAGGCAATCTTCCCTATGCTTCCTCACATCATACATTTCCATACTCACCCTTCTTCGTGGAACGACGGGCGGCACATTCGAAACGGACAGCTCACTCTAGGGCACGTCCCTCGTGCCTTCGCGCCCACGGCGGAAAACACTTTTATCTTCCTGAAACCATATGATAGCTGAGGGAAGACTTCTTCACAAGGGGTTTGTCAAGCACCGTCCCAGGACACATTCTTTATGCCTTCACACGTTCGCGCCAGAATGCCGCTCATACGTAGGCGTACGGCTTTCCAGGGTTTCCTTCTCAGACTTAAAGGCATGACCTTTTCCCTCTGCTCTCTCTCGTACTCTTGAAAACATTTCTCACGGAACAAGGTTTGAACCGGGAGAGACAATCTCCACTCCTTATTTCCGTGGCGCAGGCATGGGGCACATGCCTTGCGCTGTCACACTTACCTTGGAATAGACTACCATTTTCAGGGAAGAGGTTGGGAGAAACACGGTTTCTCTGCAGTGGTGTTTCTTCAGACCGACGTGCACGCCGCCTGTTTAGGGCTCCACACGTTCATGTTGTGACTAGGTTTTCCCCGTGAAGCCAGATGGAAGCTCGAAGGCGCGGTTTGACACAGACTTGTTTCGCACAGTGTAGTCTGTGGCTTTCCTTTGGCGAACTCACGTACGTTTGAAAACCCTTCTAGCGTCGTGAGCCGTGGTGTTCATTGAGAGAAGCCCTCCATACAAAGTGGTTCCCCGAGTAAGGTATAGCAGGCTTTTCCTCTGCTTCCGTTCACACTCGGCGTCAAGCTGCTTCGATCCTTAGGAAAGGAGGCGGGGAGTCGAAGGACCGCTCCTCCACAGCATTGTCTCTTAGACTTAAGTGTACAGCTCGTTCCTTACGCTTCCTCCCATTTCCAGACACACACCTCCCTAGGGGACAACTTGTTAGTTGGTGGTCGCATTCGACCCACATTTTCCTTCACCATTCAGCCTATGGCATTGTCCTTACGCTTTCACACGAAGTCCTGAAAACGCTTCTCTCTTCCCGAAGCAAGATCTGGGTTGACAGGAGCTTGAGACACAACTCCTCTCTCAAACAGTGGTAGACGGCCCAGCATTTGTGCCTTCACTTTGAACGTCGGAAAGTTCTTCCAACTTCTTCCCCGGAGGCGGTAGTGGAAAGACTAGTTCCCTACAGTTTGGTTTCGTGAGAGGTGAGTGTAAGACGCCTACCTTATATAGCAACGCACATGTCTCCAAAGGCTTCTTTCTTCAAGCACCACGATGTTAGCGCGAAAGCCTGTTTGACATGGCCTTGTTTCTCAGAATTCAGTGTCAGGCTACTACTGCTACTGAGGCTAGCCCACGTACATTGCAAGACCCATCCACCTCCATGACACAGGACGTAATGGAGAGAAACCCTCCGCACAACGTGTTCCTCACTGTGCGGTATCGCGCGTTCCATCTCTTTTCGTTCACACGAGGTTTAAGGAGCGGCTTCGCATCCTTACGAGAAGAGATGGTAGTCGAAGGACGGGAACCCTCGAGACTTGTTCTTAGAGTTAAACAAACGCATGCCATCTTCCTTATGCTTCCGCAGTCATCCATTTCCATACACATCCTTCTTCGTGTAACGACGGCAGGCACCTTCGAAGCGGAGAGCGAAGTCTCGTCTACGTCCCTTATGCCTTCACACCCACTACGGAAAACAGTTTCCTCCTACGGAAACGATACGGCAGTTGAGGGAAGCCTTCTTCACAAGTGGTTTCTCGAGCACCGTCACAGGGCACATTCTAGATGCCTTCACCATGTCACGCGAAAGTGCTTCCCCGACTTACGTGTATGGCTTTCCTGACGGGTCTCCTTCTCACGCTTCAAACCATGACCTTTTCCATCTGCTCTCTCTCATACTCTTGGAAACGCTTCTCACGGAACAGGATTCCAATCGCGACAGACATTTACACTAGTTACTTCCGTGGCACAGGCACGGGGCACATTCCTTGCGATTTCCCACTTCCATTGCAAAAGTCTACCAGTTTCAGGGAAGGTGATAGTAGACGCACGGTTTCTCTGCAGTGGTGTTTCTGCAGTAGGATACAACACATACATTATGTGACTATGGGTTCCTCGGGAACCCAGATGGAAGCTCGAAGTCGCGATCGACACAGACGTGGTTCGCCGAGATTCGTGTATGCCTTTCCTTTGGCGAAGTCACATACTTTCGCAAACCCTTCTATCTTCGTGACACATGGTGTTCGTTGAGAAAAGCCCTCCATCAGAAGTTGTGCCGCGAGTGAGGCATATCACCCTTCCTTGCCCTCCGTTTCCTTTCACACTTGGCTTCAAGCCGCTTCGTTCCTTAGCAAAGAAGAAGGGCAGTCGAAGGACCGCACCTCCACAGCGTTGTTTCTTGGAGTTAAGTGTATAGCACGTCCGTTACGCTTCCTCCCACTTCCAGACACACACCTCTCTAGGGGACAACGAGTGTGTTGGTGGTCACGTTCGACCCACATTTCTCTTCACAATTCAGCGTGTGGCATTTTCCTTGTGTTTTCACACAAAGTACCGACAGCGCTTCTATCTTCCCGAAACAAGATCTGAGTTGGGAGAAGCTTTCGACACAAGTTCTTTCCCAAGCAGGGCTCTATGGCACAGTAACTTGCGCCTTCACTTTTAACGTGGGACATTTCCTCCGTCTTCTTCCCTGTAGATGGTAGTGGGAAGACTATTGCTCTACCGTTTTGTTTCTTGAGAGGTGAGTGCAAGACCCTCACACACATATCTCAAAAGGCTTCGCGCTTCGCGAACCAAGGGGTTAGCACGAAATCATGTTTGACGCGGCCTCGTTTCTCTGAGTTCAGTGGAAGGCTCTGCTGACGCTAGCTCACGTACATTTGAAGGCCCTTCCAAATTCGTGACCCGAGACTTTGGTGGAGAGAAGCCCTCCACACAACGTGTTCCCCACTGTGGTGTATCTCGCATTCCGTCTCTTTTCTCTCGCCCTAAGCTTTAACACGGCGCTTCCATCCGTAGGGAAAGAGCTGGTCGTCGACGGACGGCAACCCTCTAGATTTGTCCTTAGAGTTAAACACCCGTAGGCAATCTTCCCTATGCTTCCTCACATCATACATTTCCATACTCACCCTTCTTCGTGGAACGACGGGCGGCACATTCGAAACGGACAGCTCACTCTAGGGCACGTCCCTCGTGCCTTCACGCCCACGGCGGAAAACACTTTTATCTTCCTGAAACCATATGATAGCTGAGGGAAGACTTCTTCACAAGGGGTTTGTCAAGCACCGTCCCAGGACACATTCTTTATGCCTTCACACGTTCGCGCCAGAATGCCGCTCATACGTAGGCGTACGGCTTTCCAGGGTTTCCTTCTCAGACTTAAAGGCATGACCTTTTCCCTCTGCTCTCTCTCGTACTCTTGAAAACATTTCTCACGGAACAAGGTTTGAACCGGGAGAGACAATCTCCACTCCTTATTTCCGTGGCGCAGGCATGGGGCACATGCCTTGCGCTGTCACACTTACCTTGGAATAGACTACCATTTTCAGGGAAGAGGTTGGGAGAAACACGGTTTCTCTGCAGTGGTGTTTCTTCAGACCGACGTGCACGCCGCCTGTTTAGGGCTCCACACGTTCATGTTGTGACTAGGTTTTCCCCGTGAAGCCAGATGGAAGCTCGAAGGCGCGGTTTGACACAGACTTGTTTCGCACAGTGTAGTCTGTGGCTTTCCTTTGGCGAACTCACGTACGTTTGAAAACCCTTCTAGCGTCGTGAGCCGTGGTGTTCATTGAGAGAAGCCCTCCATACAAAGTGGTTCCCCGAGTAAGGTATAGCAGGCTTTTCCTCTGCTTCCGTTCACACTCGGCGTCAAGCTGCTTCGATCCTTAGGAAAGGAGGCGGGGAGTCGAAGGACCGCTCCTCCACAGCATTGTCTCTTAGACTTAAGTGTACAGCTCGTTCCTTACGCTTCCTCCCATTTCCAGACACACACCTCCCTAGGGGACAACTTGTTAGTTGGTGGTCGCATTCGACCCACATTTTCCTTCACCATTCAGCCTATGGCATTGTCCTTACGCTTTCACACGAAGTCCTGAAAACGCTTCTCTCTTCCCGAAGCAAGATCTGGGTTGACAGGAGCTTGAGACACAACTCCTCTCTCAAACAGTGGTAGACGGCCCAGCATTTGTGCCTTCACTTTGAACGTCGGAAAGTTCTTCCAACTTCTTCCCCGGAGGCGGTAGTGGAAAGACTAGTTCCCTACAGTTTGGTTTCGTGAGAGGTGAGTGTAAGACGCCTACCTTATATAGCAACGCACATGTCTCCAAAGGCTTCTTTCTTCAAGCACCACGATGTTAGCGCGAAAGCCTGTTTGACATGGCCTTGTTTCTCAGAATTCAGTGTCAGGCTACTACTGCTACTGAGGCTAGCCCACGTACATTGCAAGACCCATCCACCTCCATGACACAGGACGTAATGGAGAGAAACCCTCCGCACAACGTGTTCCTCACTGTGCGGTATCGCGCGTTCCATCTCTTTTCGTTCACACGAGGTTTAAGGAGCGGCTTCGCATCCTTACGAGAAGAGATGGTAGTCGAAGGACGGGAACCCTCGAGACTTGTTCTTAGAGTTAAACAAACGCATGCCATCTTCCTTATGCTTCCGCAGTCATCCATTTCCATACACATCCTTCTTCGTGTAACGACGGCAGGCACCTTCGAAGCGGAGAGCGAAGTCTCGTCTACGTCCCTTATGCCTTCACACCCACTACGGAAAACAGTTTCCTCCTACGGAAACGATACGGCAGTTGAGGGAAGCCTTCTTCACAAGTGGTTTCTCGAGCACCGTCACAGGGCACATTCTAGATGCCTTCACCATGTCACGCGAAAGTGCTTCCCCGACTTACGTGTATGGCTTTCCTGACGGGTCTCCTTCTCACGCTTCAAACCATGACCTTTTCCATCTGCTCTCTCTCATACTCTTGGAAACGCTTCTCACGGAACAGGATTCCAATCGCGACAGACATTTACACTAGTTACTTCCGTGGCACAGGCACGGGGCACATTCCTTGCGATTTCCCACTTCCATTGCAAAAGTCTACCAGTTTCAGGGAAGGTGATAGTAGACGCACGGTTTCTCTGCAGTGGTGTTTCTGCAGTAGGATACAACACATACATTATGTGACTATGGGTTCCTCGGGAACCCAGATGGAAGCTCGAAGTCGCGATCGACACAGACGTGGTTCGCCGAGATTCGTGTATGCCTTTCCTTTGGCGAAGTCACATACTTTCGCAAACCCTTCTATCTTCGTGACACATGGTGTTCGTTGAGAAAAGCCCTCCATCAGAAGTTGTGCCGCGAGTGAGGTATATCACCCTTCCTTGCCCTCCGTTTCCTTTCACACTTGGCTTCAAGCCGCTTCGTTCCTTAGCAAAGAAGAAGGGCAGTCGAAGGACCGCACCTCCACAGCGTTGTTTCTTGGAGTTAAGTGTATAGCACGTCCGTTACGCTTCCTCCCACTTCCAGACACACACCTCTCTAGGGGACAACGAGTGTGTTGGTGGTCACGTTCGACCCACATTTCTCTTCACAATTCAGCGTGTGGCATTTTCCTTGTGTTTTCACACAAAGTACCGACAGCGCTTCTATCTTCCCGAAACAAGATCTGAGTTGGGAGAAGCTTTCGACACAAGTTCTTTCCCAAGCAGGGCTCTATGGCACAGTAACTTGCGCCTTCACGTTTAACGTGGGACATTTCCTCCGTCTTCTTCCCTGTAGATGGTAGTGGGAAGACTATTGCTCTACCGTTTTGTTTCTTGAGAGGTGAGTGCAAGACCCTCACACACATATCTCAAAAGGCTTCGCGCTTCGCGAACCAAGGGGTTAGCACGAAATCATGTTTGACGCGGCCTCGTTTCTCTGAGTTCAGTGGAAGGCTCTGCTGACGCTAGCTCACGTACATTTGAAGGCCCTTCCAAATTCGTGACCCGAGACTTTGGTGGAGAGAAGCCCTCCACACAACGTGTTCCCCACTGTGGTGTATCTCGCATTCCGTCTCTTTTCTCTCGCCCTAAGCTTTAACACGGCGCTTCCATCCGTAGGGAAAGAGCTGGTCGTCGACGGACGGCAACCCTCTAGATTTGTCCTTAGAGTTAAACACCCGTAGGCAATCTTCCCTATGCTTCCTCACATCATACATTTCCATACTCACCCTTCTTCGTGGAACGACGGGCGGCACATTCGAAACGGACAGCTCACTCTAGGGCACGTCCCTCGTGCCTTCACGCCCACGGCGGAAAACACTTTTATCTTCCTGAAACCATATGATAGCTGAGGGAAGACTTCTTCACAAGGGGTTTGTCAAGCACCGTCCCAGGACACATTCTTTATGCCTTCACACGTTCGCGCCAGAATGCCGCTCATACGTAGGCGTACGGCTTTCCAGGGTTTCCTTCTCAGACTTAAAGGCATGACCTTTTCCCTCTGCTCTCTCTCGTACTCTTGAAAACATTTCTCACGGAACAAGGTTTGAACCGGGAGAGACAATCTCCACTCCTTATTTCCGTGGCGCAGGCATGGGGCACATGCCTTGCGCTGTCACACTTACCTTGGAATAGACTACCATTTTCAGGGAAGAGGTTGGGAGAAACACGGTTTCTCTGCAGTGGTGTTTCTTCAGACCGACGTGCACGCCGCCTGTTTAGGGCTCCACACGTTCATGTTGTGACTAGGTTTTCCCCGTGAAGCCAGATGGAAGCTCGAAGGCGCGGTTTGACACAGACTTGTTTCGCACAGTGTAGTCTGTGGCTTTCCTTTGGCGAACTCACGTACGTTTGAAAACCCTTCTAGCGTCGTGAGCCGTGGTGTTCATTGAGAGAAGCCCTCCATACAAAGTGGTTCCCCGAGTAAGGTATAGCAGGCTTTTCCTCTGCTTCCGTTCACACTCGGCGTCAAGCTGCTTCGATCCTTAGGAAAGGAGGCGGGGAGTCGAAGGACCGCTCCTCCACAGCATTGTCTCTTAGACTTAAGTGTACAGCTCGTTCCTTACGCTTCCTCCCATTTCCAGACACACACCTCCCTAGGGGACAACTTGTTAGTTGGTGGTCGCATTCGACCCACATTTTCCTTCACCATTCAGCCTATGGCATTGTCCTTACGCTTTCACACGAAGTCCTGAAAACGCTTCTCTCTTCCCGAAGCAAGATCTGGGTTGACAGGAGCTTGAGACACAACTCCTCTCTCAAACAGTGGTAGACGGCCCAGCATTTGTGCCTTCACTTTGAACGTCGGAAAGTTCTTCCAACTTCTTCCCCGGAGGCGGTAGTGGAAAGACTAGTTCCCTACAGTTTGGTTTCGTGAGAGGTGAGTGTAAGACGCCTACCTTATATAGCAACGCACATGTCTCCAAAGGCTTCTTTCTTCAAGCACCACGATGTTAGCGCGAAAGCCTGTTTGACATGGCCTTGTTTCTCAGAATTCAGTGTCAGGCTACTACTGCTACTGAGGCTAGCCCACGTACATTGCAAGACCCATCCACCTCCATGACACAGGACGTAATGGAGAGAAACCCTCCGCACAACGTGTTCCTCACTGTGCGGTATCGCGCGTTCCATCTCTTTTCGTTCACACGAGGTTTAAGGAGCGGCTTCGCATCCTTACGAGAAGAGATGGTAGTCGAAGGACGGGAACCCTCGAGACTTGTTCTTAGAGTTAAACAAACGCATGCCATCTTCCTTATGCTTCCGCAGTCATCCATTTCCATACACATCCTTCTTCGTGTAACGACGGCAGGCACCTTCGAAGCGGAGAGCGAAGTCTCGTCTACGTCCCTTATGCCTTCACACCCACTACGGAAAACAGTTTCCTCCTACGGAAACGATACGGCAGTTGAGGGAAGCCTTCTTCACAAGTGGTTTCTCGAGCACCGTCACAGGGCACATTCTAGATGCCTTCACCATGTCACGCGAAAGTGCTTCCCCGACTTACGTGTATGGCTTTCCTGACGGGTCTCCTTCTCACGCTTCAAACCATGACCTTTTCCATCTGCTCTCTCTCATACTCTTGGAAACGCTTCTCACGGAACAGGATTCCAATCGCGACAGACATTTACACTAGTTACTTCCGTGGCACAGGCACGGGGCACATTCCTTGCGATTTCCCACTTCCATTGCAAAAGTCTACCAGTTTCAGGGAAGGTGATAGTAGACGCACGGTTTCTCTGCAGTGGTGTTTCTGCAGTAGGATACAACACATACATTATGTGACTATGGGTTCCTCGGGAACCCAGATGGAAGCTCGAAGTCGCGATCGACACAGACGTGGTTCGCCGAGATTCGTGTATGCCTTTCCTTTGGCGAAGTCACATACTTTCGCAAACCCTTCTATCTTCGTGACACATGGTGTTCGTTGAGAAAAGCCCTCCATCAGAAGTTGTGCCGCGAGTGAGGCATATCACCCTTCCTTGCCCTCCGTTTCCTTTCACACTTGGCTTCAAGCCGCTTCGTTCCTTAGCAAAGAAGAAGGGCAGTCGAAGGACCGCACCTCCACAGCGTTGTTTCTTGGAGTTAAGTGTATAGCACGTCCGTTACGCTTCCTCCCACTTCCAGACACACACCTCTCTAGGGGACAACGAGTGTGTTGGTGGTCACGTTCGACCCACATTTCTCTTCACAATTCAGCGTGTGGCATTTTCCTTGTGTTTTCACACAAAGTACCGACAGCGCTTCTATCTTCCCGAAACAAGATCTGAGTTGGGAGAAGCTTTCGACACAAGTTCTTTCCCAAGCAGGGCTCTATGGCACAGTAACTTGCGCCTTCACTTTTAACGTGGGACATTTCCTCCGTCTTCTTCCCTGTAGATGGTAGTGGGAAGACTATTGCTCTACCGTTTTGTTTCTTGAGAGGTGAGTGCAAGACCCTCACACACATATCTCAAAAGGCTTCGCGCTTCGCGAACCAAGGGGTTAGCACGAAATCATGTTTGACGCGGCCTCGTTTCTCTGAGTTCAGTGGAAGGCTCTGCTGACGCTAGCTCACGTACATTTGAAGGCCCTTCCAAATTCGTGACCCAAGACTTTGGTGGAGAGAAGCCCTCCACACAACGTGTTCCCCACTGTGGTGTATCTCGCATTCCGTCTCTTTTCTCTCGCCCTAAGCTTTAACACGGCGCTTCCATCCGTAGGGAAAGAGCTGGTCGTCGACGGACGGCAACCCTCTAGATTTGTCCTTAGAGTTAAACACCCGTAGGCAATCTTCCCTATGCTTCCTCACATCATACATTTCCATACTCACCCTTCTTCGTGGAACGACGGGCGGCACATTCGAAACGGACAGCTCACTCTAGGGCACGTCCCTCGTGCCTTCACGCCCACGGCGGAAACACTTTTATCTTCCTGAAACCATATGATAGCTGAGGGAAGACTTCTTCACAAGGGGTTTGTCAAGCACCGTCCCAGGACACATTCTTTATGCCTTCACACGTTCGCGCCAGAATGCCGCTCATACGTAGGCGTACGGCTTTCCAGGGTTTCCTTCTCAGACTTAAAGGCATGACCTTTTCCCTCTGCTCTCTCTCGTACTCTTGAAAACATTTCTCACGGAACAAGGTTTGAACCGGGAGAGACAATCTCCACTCCTTATTTCCGTGGCGCAGGCATGGGGCACATGCCTTGCGCTGTCACACTTACCTTGGAATAGACTACCATTTTCAGGGAAGAGGTTGGGAGAAACACGGTTTCTCTGCAGTGGTGTTTCTTCAGACCGACGTGCACGCCGCCTGTTTAGGGCTCCACACGTTCATGTTGTGACTAGGTTTTCCCCGTGAAGCCAGATGGAAGCTCGAAGGCGCGGTTTGACACAGACTTGTTTCGCACAGTGTAGTCTGTGGCTTTCCTTTGGCGAACTCACGTACGTTTGAAAACCCTTCTAGCGTCGTGAGCCGTGGTGTTCATTGAGAGAAGCCCTCCATACAAAGTGGTTCCCCGAGTAAGGTATAGCAGGCTTTTCCTCTGCTTCCGTTCACACTCGGCGTCAAGCTGCTTCGATCCTTAGGAAAGGAGGCGGGGAGTCGAAGGACCGCTCCTCCACAGCATTGTCTCTTAGACTTAAGTGTACAGCTCGTTCCTTACGCTTCCTCCCATTTCCAGACACACACCTCCCTAGGGGACAACTTGTTAGTTGGTGGTCGCATTCGACCCACATTTTCCTTCACCATTCAGCCTATGGCATTGTCCTTACGCTTTCACACGAAGTCCTGAAAACGCTTCTCTCTTCCCGAAGCAAGATCTGGGTTGACAGGAGCTTGAGACACAACTCCTCTCTCAAACAGTGGTAGACGGCCCAGCATTTGTGCCTTCACTTTGAACGTCGGAAAGTTCTTCCAACTTCTTCCCCGGAGGCGGTAGTGGAAAGACTAGTTCCCTACAGTTTGGTTTCGTGAGAGGTGAGTGTAAGACGCCTACCTTATATAGCAACGCACATGTCTCCAAAGGCTTCTTTCTTCAAGCACCACGATGTTAGCGCGAAAGCCTGTTTGACATGGCCTTGTTTCTCAGAATTCAGTGTCAGGCTACTACTGCTACTGAGGCTAGCCCACGTACATTGCAAGACCCATCCACCTCCATGACACAGGACGTAATGGAGAGAAACCCTCCGCACAACGTGTTCCTCACTGTGCGGTATCGCGCGTTCCATCTCTTTTCGTTCACACGAGGTTTAAGGAGCGGCTTCGCATCCTTACGAGAAGAGATGGTAGTCGAAGGACGGGAACCCTCGAGACTTGTTCTTAGAGTTAAACAAACGCATGCCATCTTCCTTATGCTTCCGCAGTCATCCATTTCCATACACATCCTTCTTCGTGTAACGACGGCAGGCACCTTCGAAGCGGAGAGCGAAGTCTCGTCTACGTCCCTTATGCCTTCACACCCACTACGGAAAACAGTTTCCTCCTACGGAAACGATACGGCAGTTGAGGGAAGCCTTCTTCACAAGTGGTTTCTCGAGCACCGTCACAGGGCACATTCTAGATGCCTTCACCATGTCACGCGAAAGTGCTTCCCCGACTTACGTGTATGGCTTTCCTGACGGGTCTCCTTCTCACGCTTCAAACCATGACCTTTTCCATCTGCTCTCTCTCATACTCTTGGAAACGCTTCTCACGGAACAGGATTCCAATCGCGACAGACATTTACACTAGTTACTTCCGTGGCACAGGCACGGGGCACATTCCTTGCGATTTCCCACTTCCATTGCAAAAGTCTACCAGTTTCAGGGAAGGTGATAGTAGACGCACGGTTTCTCTGCAGTGGTGTTTCTGCAGTAGGATACAACACATACATTATGTGACTATGGGTTCCTCGGGAACCCAGATGGAAGCTCGAAGTCGCGATCGACACAGACGTGGTTCGCCGAGATTCGTGTATGCCTTTCCTTTGGCGAAGTCACATACTTTCGCAAACCCTTCTATCTTCGTGACACATGGTGTTCGTTGAGAAAAGCCCTCCATCAGAAGTTGTGCCGCGAGTGAGGCATATCACCCTTCCTTGCCCTCCGTTTCCTTTCACACTTGGCTTCAAGCCGCTTCGTTCCTTAGCAAAGAAGAAGGGCAGTCGAAGGACCGCACCTCCACAGCGTTGTTTCTTGGAGTTAAGTGTATAGCACGTCCGTTACGCTTCCTCCCACTTCCAGACACACACCTCTCTAGGGGACAACGAGTGTGTTGGTGGTCACGTTCGACCCACATTTCTCTTCACAATTCAGCGTGTGGCATTTTCCTTGTGTTTTCACACAAAGTACCGACAGCGCTTCTATCTTCCCGAAACAAGATCTGAGTTGGGAGAAGCTTTCGACACAAGTTCTTTCCCAAGCAGGGCTCTATGGCACAGTAACTTGCGCCTTCACTTTTAACGTGGGACATTTCCTCCGTCTTCTTCCCTGTAGATGGTAGTGGGAAGACTATTGCTCTACCGTTTTGTTTCTTGAGAGGTGAGTGCAAGACCCTCACACACATATCTCAAAAGGCTTCGCGCTTCGCGAACCAAGGGGTTAGCACGAAATCATGTTTGACGCGGCCTCGTTTCTCTGAGTTCAGTGGAAGGCTCTGCTGACGCTAGCTCACGTACATTTGAAGGCCCTTCCAAATTCGTGACCCAAGACTTTGGTGGAGAGAAGCCCTCCACACAACGTGTTCCCCACTGTGGTGTATCTCGCATTCCGTCTCTTTTCTCTCGCCCTAAGCTTTAACACGGCGCTTCCATCCGTAGGAAAGAGCTGGTCGTCGACGGACGGCAACCCTCTAGATTTGTCCTTAGAGTTAAACACCCGTAGGCAATCTTCCCTATGCTTCCTCACATCATACATTTCCATACTCACCCTTCTTCGTGGAACGACGGGCGGCACATTCGAAACGGACAGCTCACTCTAGGGCACGTCCCTCGTGCCTTCACGCCCACGGCGGAAAACACTTTTATCTTCCTGAAACCATATGATAGCTGAGGGAAGACTTCTTCACAAGGGGTTTGTCAAGCACCGTCCCAGGACACATTCTTTATGCCTTCACACGTTCGCGCCAGAATGCCGCTCATACGTAGGCGTACGGCTTTCCAGGGTTTCCTTCTCAGACTTAAAGGCATGACCTTTTCCCTCTGCTCTCTCTCGTACTCTTGAAAACATTTCTCACGGAACAAGGTTTGAACCGGGAGAGACAATCTCCACTCCTTATTTCCGTGGCGCAGGCATGGGGCACATGCCTTGCGCTGTCACACTTACCTTGGAATAGACTACCATTTTCAGGGAAGAGGTTGGGAGAAACACGGTTTCTCTGCAGTGGTGTTTCTTCAGACCGACGTGCACGCCGCCTGTTTAGGGCTCCACACGTTCATGTTGTGACTAGGTTTTCCCCGTGAAGCCAGATGGAAGCTCGAAGGCGCGGTTTGACACAGACTTGTTTCGCACAGTGTAGTCTGTGGCTTTCCTTTGGCGAACTCACGTACGTTTGAAAACCCTTCTAGCGTCGTGAGCCGTGGTGTTCATTGAGAGAAGCCCTCCATACAAAGTGGTTCCCCGAGTAAGGTATAGCAGGCTTTTCCTCTGCTTCCGTTCACACTCGGCGTCAAGCTGCTTCGATCCTTAGGAAAGGAGGCGGGGAGTCGAAGGACGGCTCCTCCACAGCATTGTCTCTTAGACTTAAGTGTACAGCTCGTTCCTTACGCTTCCTCCCATTTCCAGACACACACCTCCCTAGGGGACAACTTGTTAGTTGGTGGTCGCATTCGACCCACATTTTCCTTCACCATTCAGCCTATGGCATTGTCCTTACGCTTTCACACGAAGTCCTGAAAACGCTTCTCTCTTCCCGAAGCAAGATCTGGGTTGACAGGAGCTTGAGACACAACTCCTCTCTCAAACAGTGGTAGACGGCCCAGCATTTGTGCCTTCACTTTGAACGTCGGAAAGTTCTTCCAACTTCTTCCCCGGAGGCGGTAGTGGAAAGACTAGTTCCCTACAGTTTGGTTTCGTGAGAGGTGAGTGTAAGACGCCTACCTTATATAGCAACGCACATGTCTCCAAAGGCTTCTTTCTTCAAGCACCACGATGTTAGCGCGAAAGCCTGTTTGACATGGCCTTGTTTCTCAGAATTCAGTGTCAGGCTACTACTGCTACTGAGGCTAGCCCACGTACATTGCAAGACCCATCCACCTCCATGACACAGGACGTAATGGAGAGAAACCCTCCGCACAACGTGTTCCTCACTGTGCGGTATCGCGCGTTCCATCTCTTTTCGTTCACACGAGGTTTAAGGAGCGGCTTCGCATCCTTACGAGAAGAGATGGTAGTCGAAGGACGGGAACCCTCGAGACTTGTTCTTAGAGTTAAACAAACGCATGCCATCTTCCTTATGCTTCCGCAGTCATCCATTTCCATACACATCCTTCTTCGTGTAACGACGGCAGGCACCTTCGAAGCGGAGAGCGAAGTCTCGTCTACGTCCCTTATGCCTTCACACCCACTACGGAAAACAGTTTCCTCCTACGGAAACGATACGGCAGTTGAGGGAAGCCTTCTTCACAAGTGGTTTCTCGAGCACCGTCACAGGGCACATTCTAGATGCCTTCACCATGTCACGCGAAAGTGCTTCCCCGACTTACGTGTATGGCTTTCCTGACGGGT